>NC_056743.1:141294938-141562775 GCF_019279795.1 Protopterus annectens | reverse complement strand
GTTCATCTTTTCATATTAAATACTAGTGTATATCAGTAGATATGGATATTGTTGTCATCTTTTCATATTAAATACTAGCGTATATCAGTAGATATGGATATTGTCATCTTTTCATATTAAATACTAGCATATATCAGTAGATATGGATATTGTCATCTTTTCATATTAAATACTAGCATATATCAGTAGATATGGATATTGTTATCTTTTCATATTAAATACTAGCATATATCAGTAGATATGGATATTGGTTTCATCTTTTCATATTAAAAACTAGTGTATATCAGTAGATATGGATATTGTTGTCATCTTTTCATATTAAATACTAGCGTATATCAGTAGATATGGATATTGTTGTCATCTTTTCATATTAAATAGTAGTGTATACCAGCAGATATGGATATTGTTGTCATCATTTCATATTAAATACTAGCATATATCAGTAGATATGGATATTGTTGTCATCTTTTCATATTAAATACTAGCATATATCAGTAGATATGGATATTCTTGTCATCTTTTCATATTAAATACTAGCATATATCAGTAGATATGGATATTGTTGTCATATTTTCATATTAAATACTAGCGTATATCAGTAGATATGGATATTGTCATCTTTTCATATTAAATACTAGCGTATATCAGTAGATATGGATCTTGTCATCTTTTCATATTAAATACTAGCATATATCAGTAGAAATGGATATTGTTGTCATCTTTTCATATTAAATTTTGAAGTATATCAGTAGATATGGATATTGTCATCTTTTCATATTAAATACTAGCATGTATCAGTAGATATGGATATTCTTGTCATCTTTTCATATTAAATACTAGCGTATATCAGTAGATATGGGTATTGTCTTCATCTGTTCATATTAAATACTAGTGTATATCAGCAGATATGGATTTTGTTGTCATCTTTTCATATTAAATCCTAGCGTGTATCAGTAGATATGGATATTGTTGTCATCTTTTCATATTAAATACTAGCATATATCAGTAGATATGGATATTGTTGTCATCTTTTCATATTAAATACTAGCGTATATCAGTAGATATGGATATTGTTGTCATCTTTTCATATTAAATACTAGCATATATCAGTAGATATTGATATTCCTGTCATCTTTTCATATTAAATACCAGCATATATCAGTAGATATGGATATTCTTGTCATCTTTTCATATTAAATACTAGCATATATCAGTAAATATGGATATTCTTGTCATCTTTTCATATTAAATACTAGCGTTTATCAATAGATATGTATATTTTTGTCATCTTTTCATATTAAATACTAGCGTATATCAGTAGATCTGGATATTCTTGTCATCTTTTCATATTAAATACTAGCATATATCAGTAGATATGGATATTGTTGTCATCTTTTCATATTAAATACTAGCATATATCAGTTGATATGGATATTGTTATCTTTTCGTATTTGCCCTTTCCTTCTTTATTTATTTAATATGAATATGTAACTCCTGAATAATAAAGCAAGACAATACCAGGTTGTGAAATAAATTCTTCTGAAATATATGACATTATTTGAATCCTAAAATGAAAAAATATGACTAAATCATCACTGTCTGGTTTGCAATCCTAAGTGTATTTTACGATTTTAACTGGAGACAACACTTTTGGCCTTTTTTTTCTGGATTTCTGGCAAACAATTGCTATTTTCTTCTAGAAGTGCATGTTGGGAAGTAATATTTATTTATTTCCAAATAGTGTTATTACTGCTACTGTTTTTTTTTTCTTCTTGAAACTGTTTAATGGCTACAGTTTTCATTCGGAAATAATAAGCTGTCCTATATTAGCTGTTTTGTGAACCAGTGGAGAGGCCTTTAAAAATAATTCCTTTAAGTGGCTGTTGTGAAGCAAATTGTTCTTTTGCTGAATTTCAACTACAAGAACTTAGTAAATGTGCAAAAATAATCAGAAGAGAGAGAGAGAAGAGAGCATGTCATTGAATATATTTTTTACAGTTGGAGCTAGGCACATAAGCTGGCATTGTGCTTACTTTACTTTGTGCTGTGTTCAGATACCACTGGATAAAAAAAAAATCACTTAAAAAAAAAAAAGAAAATAATTCCATTTTGAAGGTTAGAAGTCTAGCACAGTATTAAAGTATTTTAACTTTATTGGCTTTGGTATTCTTATTAAGCAGCTAAAGATGAGTCGTGTGTTGGTCTTTGAAAAGCTGAGAAGAATTATACTGTATAAAATAAAAAAATGTCTATTCATGAACATTTGGCCACTTTTGCTTGCAGGAATACTAAAACACTAACAAGTAGACTTTTTTATAGGCAACCTGCATGCCTGTTATGTTTACAATATGGATTTAAGGGACCACTGCAAGCCAGTCTTTGTGAGTGAGAGGAAACAGTACTGGATTGTACTTAATAAGGTTAAGTCAGTGTTTTGCAGTCTTTGGCAAATTTGTCGAGGCAGATACTTGAAGATGTTCACTGCAGCCACAGGGTTTCTTAATGGTACCTAGTTTACAAAATGAACATGATTTTAAAGTGATGTTCAGAGACCTGACTGATTCTTGCTTTAACAGTATATTTGTTCAGCTAATTAAAAGTGCCTTTCAAAACAAATGACTAATTTGCCCAGATTTTTAGTGCAAACCAAACATTTTTCCAGATGCATGACAGGTGGTCACACTGTTCATACAGTGTACCTAGCCAAGGTGTTTGAGCCCCTCCCCATGCTAACATAGTTAATAGGCTTAATGTACTGCAAATAGATCTCCATGTAATAAGATGGATTGCAAAACAGGCTGAAAGATGAAACCTATACAGTGTCAGTAACAGTTACCTTATTAGAGACTGTGAAAGTAACCAGTGGTGTCCCACAGAGAACATTTCTGGAACCTCTTTTGCTCACTTGGCATTTGCTTTTCTGATCTCTAGATAATGAGCAAAGACTTCTGGGTAACCGTGCCTGCAGAGGTCTGTAAGTCTCCCTTTGATGCCAAAGCTGGTCAGAACTTACACTTGTAAATACCTGGTTTACTAATAATGGTCTTGAACTAAAAAGTAAAAATTGCAATTTTATCACATTTGGTAAAAAAACCCTCCTCCAGCATAAAACATCACAAAACTCCATGCAAAATAAGACTGCTGTTAAAGACTTTAGAACTTGGGTTGATAACTCCCGCTCCTTTGATCATCATGTAATGACTACTCCAATAGTCCTTTTAGTTAGTGCAGCTAGCTGCCAAAGGAATATCATCCAGATCTAAATAAGTCATAATTTCCTGATACTGAGATGAACCTCACTAGACGTATCAAATGACTAGAAAGACAGACGATGTCCCTAACTAAGATCATTACTGGCTAAAACATTCTGAGCTACCAGGAATGACTGGACGCACACACTGTTAATTCAGTATTTTATAGACTTCTGAGGGGAGATCCATGCCTTGCCTTCCATGCCATTAAGGACCCAGGGATCCTTGATCTCTTGTTCCTCCACACATTAAATAGTCTGACAAATACCAGAACCAGGGATCTAAATTTTCATCAGCAAATAACTAATGTATGGTAGTGAGGTAGGTTAATTATCAGCACTTTTCCCACCTCAGGAATAGACTCCCAAGGCAAATCAAGCAGTGTGATGCATTATCTTTCTTCAAATGGGAACTGCATGACTGAATGGGTATTCACAAATTCACCCCTGGTTTGACTGGCATAGCCTTCCTTGAAAAAGGAGGTACAGCCTAAGGTGGGTAGTGGCATAGTGCAAATAGTCACAACTCATTTGCCTTGTATTTTTTGTGATTCTTATGATTTACACATCTTTCAATAAAGCAGATTAGTTTGTTGATCTATTCAATGTGAACCAAAATCCTTTTCCTATACAAGTACACACTTACTGTGTTGATGAATACATACATTCATGCTGTTTATATCAGTCTCTCTACTCATTTCTCCCTTTGTTCATTTGCAGGAATGCACCCTAAAAACAAGCAAATTATTGCTAGAATTTTCTTCATAGAATCTCATCTGCAGTGTTAATTTACTATTTATTGCCATTTGTTGACCGTGAAAGTCCACTGTGCCCAAAGACCCATTTTCAGTGGAGGCCCGGGGAGAAAAGCTCCATACAGTCACAGACATTTTTATAAAACATCAGCTTAACTTTGGAAGTCAAGAAAGTTTTTACATGATACAAACTGAAGTAGATATACAAGGCAAATACATATTACAGAGGTATACAATACAAGAAAATAAACCCAGTGTGTTCATTTTTAGCAATTTTGTTTGTATATTCTCATAAGTAAGAATACTGTTTAATCAGTTCTGCTTATTCAGCCACAGAAATAAAAAAAGCAAGAAAGATTGGATACAAAATAATTGGATAAGTTTATGTTATTTATTTATTTTTTTTACATTTGTTAACCAGGTTAGTCCAGCTGAGCATTTAAGCCGTTTTCAGTGGAGACCCAAGGAGAAAAGCTCCGCAGTCAGTATTTGCATTTTACTTACAATCGATAAGACATTTTCATTTGCAGCTGAAACAAATAGTTCGAGAGATAACAATTAAGAATAAATCATACAGAAAACAGTTTGGTACAATGTCAAAAATCATACCGCAAAAAAACATTTACAATAAATCATACAGAAAGCAGTTGGGTACAATGACATACAAGGTATGACTGAATTAACATTTGGCTTCCTGGCCAGAATTTAGGATATGATTGAATTTATTTTAAAATGGATGGAAATCATTCCCAAAGATGTGGGTCAAAGACTGAAAAGCTTGTAAAAGGCTTAGGTCTGTCAGCTGAATAATTGGCAATAAAAGTAAAGTGGCTTTTTCTTTAATCTTTTCACCAGGGCAGTTATCCACTTTTGTGAGTTTTTTTTTCTCCCCATTGCTTAATCATTCATCCTCAGTTTACTGCTTAACATCTATCCACGCTGTGCTGTCCTACTCTATAAATATCATGAAATTAATTACATTGTACAAGCTTTTCAGTCTTTGACCCACATCTTTGGGAATGATTTCCATCCCATTTTAAAGTAAATTCAATCATACCCTAAATTCTAGGCAGAAAGCCAAATGTTAATTCAGTCAAACCTTAAATTCTGGACAGAACACAGTTTCTTTAGAAGGAAGACACATTTAAACGTATATTCCTAGGAGTACAGGCACATCAACAAACACTTCCTTCCTTCACTTTTTCCTTATTATTTCTACCATTAATATATTTATTGATTAGTTCTAAAATCTTGCAAACACACCATGCATTTTCCTTTCTGCTTTGTGTTACATTTCCACATTATTCCCTCTTCCTTCCTCCCCTAATTCTCCCGCAGCCATCCTTTTACTTTTACAAAATCTTCCTTCTCCTAACTTACCCCCTCATCATTTTCCTCACCATCTCTGCTAACCCACCAAAATGAAGTGTATGCATAGCAAGTGAGTGTGCAAGGTTGTGTATTTCTACATTATACACAATTATTCTTTTTAAAATGTATTGCAGTGTATGTTTTCTTTCAGTTATATCTGTATACAGTATACTCATTTATCATTTTATATTTTTTTTCTCTTTGAGTGTGTGTGTGTGTATAGGTGTGTGTGCACACATACATTAGCATACTGTGTGTGTGTAAACTGGCATCCCACCTTGGAATGTTTTCTCTCTCCCTTGCACTTACTAAGAGCTGTGATAATGTCTGGCTCCCCTGCAACCTTGAATCTATTCTCTCTCTCTAAATATATTAATCCATCCACAACCCCTTTTCCCATTTTTACACATGGGGTCTGGTGGTTGCTTCAACAATGATCATCAACTAGAGCCATACATATCTCACACCTGTACCTCGATCGATATCTATCTACAGGTGATATATAGTGTGCGTGTATATGTGCATCTACACAGTGAGAGAGATTGATGGCTCTACTTTAAAACAATGAATCAGCTTAATGTCAGTGTGCATAATGTTGACCGAAAATAGTCAGGTGGGGGACATTTGAGGCCATACACCCCCATACCCCCCCCCTGTACTTGTACATTATAACTTGGAGATTGCACATTGTGGGTATTTCCCAATTTTAGTACCATACTAATGTCACATAACTGTCAACCATCTGTTTTTTTTGATCATGGAGTGTTGACAAAACTGATGTTGACCTTATTTATGGCTGTTTTGTTATATATTCATTTGTTTATATATTTATTTTATATATATATATATATATATATATATATATATATATCTGTGTGCATGTGCACATATATATATATATATATATATATATATATAGAGAGAGAGAGAGAGACAGTGAGAGAGGGAGACATATAGATATAGGTGTACTTACTATGAATGAAATACCCAAATGTTTTTGGAATAACCTTAATCACAAAAGCTGATAGTACACTATAGATGAGTGAGGAAAATATCTCTTTTTCCAGGGTGGTAAGACCCCTTCCATCCCCCAAACCCCCTATGAATTATATATAACAACTCCAAGATGGTACAATTGCTGGTGAAGGGAAATATTATCAAATTCCAGAGACTGTCTGACTTGCACACCTGTCTGCAACCTGCTTTGTTGACCAAAGTTTGTGGACAAAACAAATATCATTTGTAAGTTTCAACCAGTTTTGCCAGATGCATATAAATATGTGGCTGTGTGTATGTATGTATATATATATATATATATATATATATATATATATATATATATATATATATATACATATATATATATATATATATATATCTATATACATATATATATATATATATATATATATATATATATATGGATTCACTTCATAGCACTGAAAATTCAAAACACTGAAAATGAGTAAACGTCATAATATAGAAGATCAAATCACTGAAACCACATGTCATACATATACCAAGTTTAAACAACATAAATCATAGCACTTTCCACCAAGTGTAAGCAGGAGTGAAATGGATATTGCCAGTGTAAGCGCTGCTACCCAGAGTGGATGTTTCTGGTTTCCCCCATGGCATGCAACTGTGAAACTGGGTTAAATAAGTAAGGGGGAGAACTCCTCAATATGGGGGGTACAAAACTGTGTGGTTTTATGTTTTTGTGAGTATTTAAGTAAATAAGTAAGGGGAGAACTCCTCAATATGGAGGGTACAAAATTGTGTGGTTTTATGTTTTTGTGAGTATTTAAGTAATTATCTAGATGAGATGTTGGGTAAGTAGAAACTGGAGATTATTAGGAGGAACTGTTTCCTGTTTATCTTTTAAGCAAACAATAACATCATCTGCAAAAGTAATATACTTATGCCATTCCTTTGCAATTCTTTGTATATACATTAACTTCCCACATCTTCTCTATCTGTAATTCCCTCTTCCCAAATAATATCTGCTTAGTTATTACTATTTCTCTACTTTCTCCATGTTAATCTCTTCTTCCTATGCACTTATTCATCCATCTGTCCATCCATGCATCTTTCCACAACCCCCTTTTCCCATTTTTGATCATGGGGTTGTGTGTTCCACTTTAACAGTGACAATCATGTAAAGCCAAGGTTCACACCACTAGTTGGATAGTCCTTCAACTATTCTACTATACACTCACATGCACACTCACACCTATGACCATTTTAGTGTGTCCAGTTTGCCTACTGCATGCTTCCCCATTTAATTCCATTCTCATATTAGCTCTTACAAGTCAACAGTAATATCATTTTAGAGTGAGCTTTCTCTTAATTGTACATTGACAACTGAGTATACCATATAGTGTGAGTTTATATTTAAATAATGTTAAAAACAGGCATCCTCTTTATCTGTCATGCTATAGAAGCTGCTGTTTACTGTGTGCCTCTGTTCATCATTGTTAAAAAGCTATATCTTTGTGTTGAATGAAATTGTTATTCTTACCTTTGTGGCACAGGTTGTGGCTGTAAACGCTTTAACCATCAACATTTAATTGTTTAAATTAAATTAAATTAAATTTAAATTAATGATTTAGTCCAGTTCATTGTAGTCTGTCCTTTATAATCACACAATAAAACATTTATTTTGTCATATTTTTGACCTAATTATTCTTTTATTCTAATGGATCCTATAGATTTAGTAATCATTTTGCTTAGCACTAAGGATGTGCAAACTATCAAACTTGCAGTCTTTGTCCTATTTCTGTAGTAAATCGGTGAATAAAATAGAAATGGAGACAGTACTAGTAAAAGTAATCTTAAAATTACATCTAAGATAATAATAATATCAAAGATGAGGTGTTTATACAGAAATATATAATGTTGTAAAACATACATGTTGACAAGTTTAATCAAGCTTTTGATTAGATTTTGATTGAAGAGGGGTATGAATTGTTTTACAATATTGTGTGCACTTCAAGACAGACCACATAAGTTACTTGGCTCCTTCTCCCATGAAATAAAATGCATAATAAATAGTAACTATGACTTGTTCATATTGCTTTCCAATCAAAGTAATCTGAAGCTTCTTATATTCTGTAATAATATGCCATTTTACATTCTTACCTCTCACCTATATGTTCCTCCCAAGTTGTATATTTTCAACACCAATATTTGTTGGTGTAGAACACTTTTTCCCATTTGTACTGCTTTTGTTCTCTTTGTAATTGCCTCACAATAATATTTTCCAGAACTGTATATTCCTTTGTTATCAGGCTCCACAGCATCTGGTTATTTAAACCACACAAATCTCTACCAGTCTGGATTAAAGTTCATGTAGGTGCACTCAGCTGGGTCAGTCCTTTGTGCTCACAGTTGTATACGTCTTCTAACACACAGCTAAAATATCTGTGGCCAGTTTATTAACCTACTTCATAAGGCCATTCTCTTCTTAACATGTTATTCTCTTCTACCCTCTGAATTGCTGCCTTTGTATCATCACTCACAGGAATAACCTGAAATTTCAAATCCCTTTCAAACAGTTTGGCATTTTCTGTCCTTTTATGCATCCTTGTACTGCGTGCTTCCTTCATCTACTCAGTTACTGTTATCTAGATCTGCTCTCCTTCTATCATTGGTACTTATTTTATTTATCTCAGAAGACACCTTTCTCTTTATCTGTCTTTTTTTAATGGCTCAACATCTAACCATAACTTTTTTTTATTTTCCAAGTTTGTTATTCTTTTACAGTATTTAACTACACATTCATTCTATCCTTGCATCTTTTGCCATTTCTTGACTTTAATTTAACCCTGATGTAGCAGATATCTTGCTGCCCGATAACCTTTATTCCTATTGTAAAAGTTCCTAATATATGTTTTTCTTAGTGCTCAGTCTTTCTACCTTAAAACTATTTTCATCTCTCAGAATATGAATTAAATTATATTGAACTATGCTATGTAATGCAGTATTTAAAATATTTTTAAAACCCTTCCCTTCATATAGAGGGTAATGATCAGGTCTCCAACCATAACAAAGCTATTATGTGCTTGAGACATGGATGCTAAGAAATTCTGCTCAAGAGTGAAGCCAAGCAAGGCTTGAGAGGTGAATTTTGTGCACTCTTGTTGTGAACATGTAAGTATTAGGATCAGAGATACCCAAAAGTGCTTCATCAGGATTCTGACGAAGTCCTGGATATATACGGAAGAAAGCACTTAATCGAATAAAGGTTCTTCTGGCTGGCATTTTCGGTGTTGTTCCCTGCCAGTTTTCATTTTTTCAGGTGTTTTGGCTTTGGTTCTTAGTTGATCCGAGATACCCAATTATAATTTTTTCTTGTCCAAGGAGCTTAATTTATACCGTATGCTGCCACTAACAAGGACAAAAACTTGAGCATATAGTGGATTACACTTTGAAAGCTGGAAAACATCTAGTGTTGCTGCACAGCAGGCAAAAGCCAAGGCCCCCTTTAAGGAACCAACAGCTTTAAAAGCTATTAAAATGTGTGGCAGAGTGAAATGTCTAAAAGTATAGTAAAGGGAAGTATATAACTGCTTTTAAAGCTGTTTTTTGTTGTGGCCAGCACTGCAAGTTGTTACACTGTTGTTCTAGATCACAGCTTAACACCACTTAGAGGTCCTTAACAAAAACTTATAACACACCATATGATGACAGAAAGGTGCCTAAGAAGCAACATGCTTGTCTTTTTCCTTTTTTTCTGATGGTTAACATTACACTCCATTTACTAGAATGTTTATGCAAAGTGTGCCTCTGCTACTTTATAACCCACGTTTTCCTCCATGTGCCTCATTGTAAAATGTTTCTTTCAAAAGAAAATGCCCAAAATTCATTTGTCTTGCAGTGTAAAACCATAGTATGTTACATTATGAGTTTGTTTTCACATTTCCTCAATGTATTCAATATTTATACTTTCATAGTATTTACAGTAATTTTGAAAAAGAATATACATTGTGCTCAGATCACTCTTGTATTACTGCAGTTAAATTAAGTTCTGTCTGATGTATGGACATCCCCCATTTATTTTCTCTAACTTGTATACTATCATAATGTATCTATATCATTAGTTTTTTGCAATCCTTAGTTTATTTTTTTCTGGAGACCATATTTTTGCCTTTTGTATGATGGCATGTCTTGCTTCAGTGCCTTTCATTGAGAACTTCTAAACCTATGCTTCTAATATGCCAAATGAGCTACCACTGTGTCTTTAACTATCTGATCCTTTTCACAATGCATGATCCTGAAGCCATGGGTACCACCTCCTCTCTAGTTTCTTACACAGTGGTACGCAGAAATTGTTGCACTCATGGACTATGAGCATGAAAAATACCATGGTGTCACTATCTAGTCTGCTGTATCTGTGCAGCTATAGTTTTCTGTTGATTTGTAAACCTGAGCAATATTTCAGAAGCTTCTCCATTGTCCTCTGGAACTATTCTGGTAACACTCTTTTTTCAGATATTTATACTACTTTATTCTACCTTGTACACAAAGTTATTAACACTATCTACTAAAACTTGCCACTCACATTTCAGCATCACGTCTTTCAGTAAGCATATCAATAAATCTGCCTTTCTCCTGCATGCTTTCCACAGTAACACTTTTGTTGCTATGCAACCATACTGTCAGAGCTTCTCTCTTTCTTTCAGTTTCCACCATTTTACCAGCCTTGTGTTAAACATATTACAGGTTGCCACCTTTACATGTGATCCCTAATGTATGAATACTTGTTATTTACACATAAAGAGCAAAATCACAATATCATTAACATTTCTTTTTTCCATGAGATACAGCTATCTTTTATAGTTTTTTTTAATCTTTTTATAGTTTTTATGTATTAATATCAAGGATGTGTGGAGGTGCAGAGAAGCTTGCCTCCAGCAAAAAAAAAAAAATGCCTTTTTTAAGTAATCTTCAATTTTTCCCATAGAACTAGCCAGTTTTTTTAGTTTTAGCACTCAAATCTGTTTCTTTGATCTCAGCACTGTTCAGAACTCGTTGAAGGCACTAAATAAGCTACAAATTACTACAGCACTCAACTTTCCTCACTTGTCTAGAGGAAAACAGTTTTTAGTACTTAATAAATAAGCACCTATCCAGGAATGTCTAAGGGTCAGCTCCTTTCTCCTGTCTCCCTGATGTATCTGGGCAGCTTGGGGCAATGCAGCAATTGTCTCATGTACACAGACAACCCTCTCCTCCTACCACCCAACACTACAACCTGTGAGAGATGCCAAACTGGAAGAAAAATGCTCTTCACCCAAGACTGGACTAGACAGTCAAAAGGAGAAGATAAACACTGGCACCACACCACATTCATCATATGGTCCTCAAAATCTACACCACCAAAACACACACACAGAAACACAAAACACACCTACATTCATGGAGGCTCTCATTAAAAATCTGCTCAAGCAACAGAGACCTCCAAAGGAGAAATGCAAGCAACCTCCACACCAACACAAACCAAATGACACATAGCCCACAAACTCAGTGTGCCACTCAACCACAGCCCATAAGGCATAGCAACATACCCAACACTCTAGTCATAGGTGACTCTATAGTCAGGCTCACTGATGTTCCACTCACCAGGCTAAACAAGGAGAAAGTTGCTGTCAGCTGCCTGTTGGGTGCCAGGATCCACCACATAACGCACGGACTCAGTTCAGTTCACAAGTACAAATATGACTCCGTCATTGTCCATGTTGGTGTGAATGACCTGAGACATACCTCCCTGGACTACATGAAAAGAGACATGAAGGAGCTCTCCGATTTTATAGCCCAGGCAGGTATGACCCTAGCCCTTTGTAGCATCCTGCCATCACCCAGAATGATACCACAGTACAAGGACAAAATGATTGACTTCAACAATTGCCTAAGCTTCTGGTGTCATTCTAAGGGAATCCAGTATCTGTCTGCCTGGGATAACATGATCAACAGACCACAATGCTTTGCCAGAGATGGCCTGCACCTGTCGCCCTTGGGATTCCAGATACCGGCTAAGGCTGTTGCTACCCCTATAGTGCCTTTTTTAGGCAAGGTTCAAATGACAAATTCACCACCATAACAGGTACAAGCAAGCAAAATCTGAGGGTAATGCTACTCAGTGCTAGAAGTCTAAACCTCAAAATGCATTCACTCGAGGCAAATGGAGAAAATCGACATATGTGCAGAGTCCTGGTTCAAGGCTCCAGACAGCACCCCTGCATTACCAGGCTATAATTCATACCACACCTTTCAGTAACCTAACCCGTACCAAAACACTAAAGGTGGAGGCGTGTCAATTTTCATTAAGGATATCCACACCTCCAGGTTAGTTGCTCAGCATAATGTATCCGAGATTATCCAAGTGCAACAAACTCTGGGCAAGACCACAATCCAAACTGTAACTTGCTACAGATCCCCCACCATGCCCCAGGATTCCCACTCCTCATTTCTTGATACACTGGAAAACATTAGTGGACAACCCATACCCTAATAATGGGTGATTTGAACTACCCCACCATTAACTGGGAAAACTACTCATGTACCAACTCTTTTGCTCAACGTTTTCTGGAATTCATAAATTCCAACACCTTGGATCATCTTATCCACATCCCCACCAGGGGCAGCAATATCCTAGACCTGGTCATTACCAACATGGGTGACCGGTGTTCCACACCATAGGTCAATTCCCCGTTGGTCAGATCCGATCAAACGCTAATCACCCTAGACATCCACATCCTACCCCAACCCCCCATTAGGGAAACCACCGTAAATAATTTCTCCAAAGCCAACTTCATGCTTCTTAAGACAGAAGTGACAAACTTCACAACACCCATGCCGACGGACAGTAGAGGTATGACTGCTGAATTCTACACAAATGCACTTTATAAGCACTTACACGAGTGCATGGATCATGCTATCCCTAACAGAACCAAGATGCTATCCTCCAAAAAAAGAAAAGAAAGCCAATCTGGTGGTCCTCTGCCATAAACAAATTCTACAGCAGAAGAAAGAAACTGTTACAAAAAAGAGTAAAATCCCATGATTGGAGGAACTTCCTGGTCAGCCTCAGTAAGAAGCTGAGATCCCTCATAAAATCCTCCAAAGCTAGTTATGAAAACAAAATCGCCACTGATTATAAAGACAACCAGAAAGCATTCTATAGCTATGTCAAGAATGTCAATGGCAACACTCAGATCTGCTCTGAGTTGCAGCACAACAGCTCTAAATATACAGAACCAACTGATATTGCCAACATCCTGGAAGATAGGTTCAGTGCTAACTTTACCCTCTCTCACCCCCTAAAGGGCCCATCTCTATACCAGAAGAATGCAAAGTTCCTGTAATCATGGCTGCAGGGGTAAAGCTCACACTCTCCAAAACCAAGAACACAGCATCCATGGGATCTGACAAAATACCAGACTACATTCTACATGAATTACAGAACAAACTGGCACCCCACCCAAGTACCATGTTCAATCATAGCCTCACCTCAGGCTTTGGGACCACTGAATGGCGCACAGTGACCGTTATCCCACTCCACAATGAGGGAGCCACCACAGTCCCCGGGAACTACCGCCCCATTAGCCTAGCAAACATGGCCTGCAAGGCCATGGAATGTATCATCATGGAACTTATAAACAAAGACATTGGTAATCTCCAAACTCTAGACCACACCCAGTTCGGGTTTGTAAAAGGCATATTATGTCTCCTAAATCTTATGGACTTCTTTGAAGCAGTCACCAAAGCTGTAGACAAGGGTAAGGTGGTTCACACAGCCTATCTAGATCTTGCCAAGGCTTTTGACACCATCCCCCACTCTGGAATTATAGATAAACTCACTAAACTGGGTATAAATCCCTATGTCATAAGATGGGTTGCCAACTGGCTCACTGACAGAACCCACACTGTGAAAGCAGCAGACTCCAAATCCAACTTCAGACCAGTGACAATAGAGTACCACAGGGTTCAGTCCTGGGTCCTCTTCTGTTTGGTATCTACTCTTCTGAAGTACAGGCTAACACAGAAGATCTTTGGCTAACTAAGTTTGCAGATGACTTCAAACTAGGAGCCATAATTGAAACTCCTAATGATGTGGACATCCTCCAAAAGGGCCTCACTGAGACAGATGCCTAGTGTCAAAGCCATGGCCTCAAGCTCAATGCCAAAAAGTGCATTGTCATCCCCTTTGGTAAAAACTCTGTACCCATGAGCTACCACATAGGTGGTAGTGTACTTAACACCGAAAGTTTGATAAGAGACCTTCGGACACAGGTGGACAGTAGTCTCTCCTTTGATAATCACATTGCCACAGTAGTCAGAAAATCCTTCTATGTGGCACACTTCATCACAAAAGGTTTCTCATCCAGAAAAAAAGAGGTCATTGTTCCCCTCTACTCATTACTCATTAGACCCATTATAGAGTACAACTCCCCTTTTGGTATGTACCTCACAAGACATCTACATCAACTGGAAAGGCCGCAGAACTACCACACAAAAAGGATTACTGGCCTCAAACAGATTCCCTACGCAGACCGTCTCAAAAAACTCCAGTTTTACTCCGTCTCATATCGCCTACTCAGAGGCGATCTCTGCCTAACATAAAAAGCTATGTCAAACCCAGAGCTGCTGGACATGCTCCACTTAAAGAAATCCTAATCCCTCTGAGCTACATGCTCTAGGGACCTAAACCTTGACACCACAATACACATAACATGCTGGAGGGATAGATTCCTGTCCCAGAGACTTCCCATACTCTGGAACAAACTACCTATCTATATCAAACGAAGCTCCTCATTAGCACTCTTCAAGAAAAATCTTGATGATTGTATGGGAAATAGGAAATTTACCCCGGGGATCACCGCTGTGGCTCTGCTCGACAGGGGCACCAGAAAATAATTTTCTTGGGTGGCGAAAGCCAGGGTACCTTTTTGGCTAGGCTTATATAGGCCCTAGGGCCAATAGCCTAGTACCTACCTATGAATCTATATATCTCACAGTGACTTGCTTGCAGTGAAATGTTTGTAATGCTTTGTGATTAGCATTATGAGGGTCAGTCACAAGACATTCACAGATTCATTAGAAAAGCTTTTCCAACAATAGGACTTTTATTTGCCTAGAATTAAAATGAGGGCGGCCACGGTGGTGCAGCGGTTAGTGTTGTCGCCTCACAGCAAGAGGTTCTCCAGTTCGATTATCGGCTGGGGTGCCTTCTGTGCGGAGTCTGCATGTCCTCCCTGTGCTCGTGTGGGTTTCCTCCGGGTGCTCCGGTTTCCTCTCACATCCCAAAGACATGCAGTAGGTGGATTGGACACTCTAAATTGGCCCTAGGTGTGAGTGTGTGCATGTGTGTGCCTTCTGTGGAAGGTTGGGTGCTGGGCTGGCAACTCGACACCATAAAAACTCCACTGCCAATCATGAGCGGACAGATGATCCACTGTGGCGACCCCTAACCGGGAAAAGCCGAAAGAAGAAGAAGAAGAATTTTCCTAGAATTAAAATGGAGATAGGCTGACTCTAGACCGTTTATTCCATGCTTGAAGTTCAGGTCTCATTTGCCTCTTGCTCTTTATATAACTGAGATCTAGAATAAGGCTGGACCACTAATAGTCAGATAAGCATTTTGTTCAGGTGCATTAGTTTGTGCTTTTGTTGAAATGTACATTAATAATACAGTATAATATCTTGTATAAGTAAGGCACAGTAGAGTAAAATCACATAAAAAGTAATTAAGCAGTGATAATTACAGTAAAGTACAAGTCACTAAAGAGATGACAAAAGCAAACAGAGTTTAAGCTTACATATATACTCTTAGCATGGACTTGATTTTAAATGAGAAAAAATAAATAAATTAATAATGAATCTTTATCCAGTTATGGACTAGATGCAAGTGATTTGCAAAAATTAGTTATGGCCACTAATGTACAGGATACATTTCTTCTAGCAGTATAAGTAACAAAAGGAATGAATACATATGAAAGCCCATAGCAGGTATATTTCATCTTGACCTAAGCTACTCTGACATAAACAAGAGAAAGTCCTTATGAAGTAATATATCACAGCTTATGGTATATTGCTCCAAAAGAGCACAGGCGTCAGTCCACCCAAAGGCAGTGTGTCATATTCCACCAACATATTGTGCATAGAAACTGGCCAATCTACAGTGAGGTCATTGTGCTCTGTGTGCTTCCTCCGGTGTGCAAGGAGGGACAGAATGGGTAGAGAACAGCAGAAAAATTAGACTTATACTACCAGCGGGAGTATTGAATGGATCACTAAAGCAAGGGGGAGGAGGCTTGATAGTCAATGATGTGGAGGGTCAGAAAAAAATTCAGTAAAAATGTAGCTTTACTAGTTAAAGTAGTTATAAATAAGAAATAAATATATGGAATCACAGTCCACTCAAAAGGAAGTGTCTTCATGAGTACAGAAGGTTTACAACTGAGGAATGTCTCTATGCATTTAGCAGTGACTGTGACCAATTAAATATATGAAATCACAGTGTACACTAGCATGGCAACCTTGATATTAACATCATGTTATACCTTTCTTGATGGTTTCTACAACTTTTAATACCCAGGTCAAATGGCCTTTTACATGCTGTTGCACAGCACGAGGCTAACTTTTAAAAAACTGTTTCTACAGCTATCAACCCTTCTTTAGATTTTTAAATGATACCAGGGACTAGAAGTGTCTTCTAAATGTGAACAGATCCCAGGAGAGAAAGGCCGAATGAGTACCGCTGAAGTAGTTTTGCTGTGCTCATTGACAGTGAGCCAATTTTATTAAATATCAGGCAGCAAGAGACATATTCAGGAACATGAAGTGCAAGTTAACCCATTGTCTTAGAATGGTGCAGTCATGATGTCTGCAGCCTTACTGCTTGGTAAGCTATGGAATACTCTGTACAATAAATTAAACTTGTGTAAGGAAACATAACATAACAAGAAATGTTCGAATTACCTCTGCTGCAGCCAGCAGCCTTAGTTATACGAGTTATATCCTGCCAAGGATGTGCCAGTCAGCCAGTTTCCAAAGCTTCAGGGCATGTTCCACATACCCAAACTCTCGTGCAGCTCAAGCCGAGCTGACTAAAAGACAAGTTTGGGTGCAAAACCCTTCAGAGCTTTCCTGTCAGCAGAAATATGGAGGCTGAGCCCTGAAAGGTCAATGCTCGGAAAAACAAAAATTAGATGTCCACACCCTGGCATAAAAAGTGCACCAAAACACAAGGGGATGGAGGGAAAGAGGGGTGTGATTACTGCAACCGCGATCATTTGAACGTTTACTGTTATGGCAAGTTTTACTTACACAGTGTACTTTGTTGATCACTTTGATGACTGCTGCAGTAGCCTTAGTTATATGTGTAAATTACCACAGCTAACTATATTTTAGAGGAGGAAGAAGAACGGTGCTGTAGTCCCTGGAGAATGGTCCTAGCAAAGCTTGATCTAGACTTAGAAAGGAAATCAAATTTAAAGTTATTTGTAAAAGTATGTACAGAGAACCAAGAAGCATCAGTCATTCTCCTGTTTTTAATAAATCAAGTTAAAACTACAACTTGTATGTGTTGATAACTTATCGTAGCTAGATAATTTGACATTCAATTCAAACCCATTTTAACTCTTAAAAAAAGACATTGCCTTGAGAGGAATCATAAGAAAACAAGAGAAAACAGAAAGAGAGAGAAGATATATTTTCCTTACGGTCATTAATTGGACATTAGACCAAACCATAGAACTTTGAAGAAGCAGCTGGAATTATTTCTAAACAACACTGCTCACATTCAACAAACACAAGAAGATAAGGTTCATGTCATAACATGATGAACACCAAGAATTTTGTATGCTAAAAGCAGAATTAGAATTCTTTGTTCTCACCGAATCTGAAGTCCATTACACTCCAATATCTAGAGTGTTTGCATCACAAAACAACTTGCTAGCTATCTTCCAACATGGTTTTAGGCCATTTCACAGCACCACCTCTGCCCTCTTATCCTTCTCTGTCTATATTAAAAAAAATCGCAATAATAATAATAATTTCCTCAGCCTTCTTTATTGATCTCTCTAAAGCCTTTGATATGGATAACCACCAGCTACTCATAAACATACTCAAAAACCTGTCACTAGATGCACTGGCAATACAATGGTTCCAATCCTACCTAAACAATAGACAGCAGGCTGTACTATGGGAAAACAACTTATCTACCCACCTCCCCATTGCCCTTGGTGTCCTTCAAGGCTCCATATTAGTCTCTCTCCTGTTCTCTATTTTTATTAATGACCTACATTCTGTAATACCTCAAGCTACCTGTATTCAATATGCAGACGATTATATGTTAATCTGCTCAGTCACTTCTCCATCTGATCTAAAGACCCTAACCCATAATACAGTTGAGAAATGGCTTCTACACCGTTGACTCGTCTTGAACCCCAAAAAAACAAAACTCTTACTATTCACTCCCACCCATAGGGCCTCCCCACTTAACTTTACTGTTGTATCAAACAATGGTACTATCATATCTCCTGATCCCACTACAAAACTTCTAGGGTTACTAATTTGATAACAACCTTAACATTGATACTCATATTAACAGTACTATAAAAACAGTGAACAAAAAACTAGGCTCCCTGTACAGGATCAAACCCTTTCTGACTCCATTAGCCAGGACTACTATTGCCCATACCCACTTAATCTCTACGCTCCTCTATGCCTTTCCTATATATACTAATCTGTGTAAAAACAACCTTAACAGCTGGCTATCTCCTACAACAATATTGCCAGATTTGCCACTGGCTCCGCTTTCAGAACCCATCATTGTCATAATTTTTAACAACTAGGATGGCTAGAGTTGCCAAACTTACTACTATTTAACCAATTAGCTGTTGCCCACAAGATCCTGTATCAACCTACTAATACCCCAGTACTCACCAACCTTATCACCCCCTACAATAACATTAAGACCCTACGCTCGTCAAATAAACTACTTGTACAAATAGGTAAAACCAACAATATGGCTGGTGACTCTTTGTTCTCTAATATCATGAGCAGAACTTGGAACTCACTCCCCAGTGACCTGACCTCAGTTTCCTCAATAACACTATTCAAAAACAAACTGAAACTATAGCTTAAAACACATTGGTTATGCTCTTGTACTAACCCTGACTAACTTCCTCACTTATCTTTGGGGACTATTCCTGGACTAATCTAGTTGCTTTTCTGTTAACCATAAAGAGAGTGTGCTTTTATATATTAATTTAATGTCATTATAAATATCTTTATAATTATCCATATATGACATGTATAAAGATTCTTTAAGCAGTAATGTAAGGAAATGTAAAGAATTGATAAAATCTGTAATGCACCTGCATTTCTAAAAACTGTAATATAGTATAAATAATAGTGTGTTTTGTGTGTTGCTTTCCTCCCCGGGCCTCTACTGAAAATGGACATATATCCAGCTGGACTAGCCCGGTCAATAAATGCAAAATAAAATAAATCACCACCTTGCACCTCTTTACTTTGCACATTCAACTTTGACAAGTTCTCTGCATCTCAAAGAAAGGGGAATTTTTTTCCATGAAGCAGCCTCATTCAAAAAAAGGTGCAGTTTGCAGTCCACAACAGTTATAAAACTGTTTGCTACATCCATTCCATGCACTATTAGCAGCAACACGCATGGGTGCTGGAACCATCTGTTCAAGATCCCCCCACTATCAGCAGCTACCTACTGTGCCCCGAAGCTACAGCTGATATATCACTTACATGGAAACACTCACATTGCTGTTTCTGAGGTAATCACAAGCTCCGCCAGTTAGAGAAAGAAAAATTGGGTAACAAATTGTCTTTCTCCTGCTGCTTGAGCTTGCAGTTTCTATGGAAAATCTTATGTAAGTGTTTCTGAGGCATGCTTATCAACTTCTATCCTCAAGAATTTCAAACAAAGCATGTGAATAAAGGCTCAAAACCAGGGACAATGTTTAAACATTTCTAATTAATTTAAAATTGAATACAACTGGTTTTGCACCAACATGCGTTCTCTGAACAACAGAAGTATGACTCTCTTTAATGTCTCGCAGTAGTGACTAGCTATAATCCTCTCTTTAATGTCTGGCAGTAGTGACTAGCTATAATCCTCTACATATTTCGCAGCTTTTGCTTGAGGATTCTAGATAAAGACAAAAATGGAGGGCTAAAAGGCAAAAATCAGCGACTGGTTTTGAATATTGTTCTTTTAAACTTAGAAAACTAATAAAATAGGTTTTGTAATAGCATGCATTTTTCTAAAGGATATGAAATCTCAGACTCATATGTTGTGTTATTTAATGCACACCATCCTCAGTGGTTTGCCAGAAATCCACAAATTATATCAGATGCAAACCAAAAATATGATGCAATATTCTGGGCATTTTGCAAAATTCTGGAGAGCTGGAAGGTATGATCCTTAGTGATTTACCAGAATATCAAACATTTTATGAAGGACAGGAAAATATGAGGCAAAATCAGAAATGTGCTACAAAATTCTGGGCAGGTTATTTTTTGATTGATTGATTTTTCTTTACCAGGTAAGTGGACTGGTCCATTGACCATTTTCAGTCACAACCTGGACTTGAGAGCAGTAAAAACAGCAATGTATATAAGTAAAAGAAGACATTACATTCACATGCAACTTTTTACAGTTGAGTGGTTTGACCTACAAGTAATGTTTGATTTTTGTAAGATGGCAGAAACCTGCATCTGTAATGCAGTGATTTTCTGACAAGCTATAATGGGAGTAAGCCATAAAAGTAGCTTAGATTCATAGGTATTCCATAGATATTCCAAGACTGGTAAATCTTATGACCATTCATTCATTACCAATAGCCTTTCTCAGGCAGTATCTCCTTTTTCCAGGATGGCCATCCTAGTTGAACCCACAGTAAATTTGAGGATACCTATCAAGTCATCTAATTTATAATTAAAGTAAGATAGTGAACCTTTCTCCTTAACATGGGGGGAAGTTATTCCAACGGTTTAGGTGGTGCTGCCTTATAAGCATACCTCTCCATAAGTTGTATTTCTGTTGGTGAAGGTTTAGGCCCCTGGTTCTAGTATTGGTGGAGATATTGGACTTGTAGAGAAAGAGAAGGACTATGGAAACGGTCTCTAATTGTGTAGTAAGTGAAACTAAGATCTCCCCTCAAAAGTCTATACGATACTCAGTAATGAGGTAGAGCTTCCAGCCTATCTTGCTAGCTCAGGAACTTTTGTCCTGTGATGTTTTTGGTTAGGCACCTTTCAGGCCTTGTTAATTGTTTGAAATGATTAATGAGATATACCCCAAACTGGACATTGTACATGATAATTGCCCCGAGCTGTGCTGATCATAAGGGAGTGATTACTTCTTCAGACTATGATGATATTCCTTTGGCATCCTTGATGACCCTTGCCACTTAATGGTCAAAAACAAGGTACTATCAACCTGAGTACTTGGGTCCATAACACAATTTTCATTTTGTAGTAGTGTGTTGCCTATACAGCAAAATGAGAGGATGGGATTGTCTACCAAAAGTGGTGATACTATACTTTTTAGCATATAAGATCATTTCCAGTATACCAAGAGCTTACTAGGGACAGCTCATTCAGGAGACTGAAGATTACATAACAACCTCCAGTTTGCAGTCCTCTGCAAACTTTTTTGAGCCAGAGGTCTTGGCTCTCCACTTCGAGATTTAAGAAGTAAATAACCAAATGGACATGTCCCATCACAGAGCCCTGATAGACACAACTGGTCACTTTCATACTGATGAGGCATTACAGCTCACACTTGTGTGGGCTCTGTCTTTCAGCCAGTTGCTATTCAACTTACCACAAATAGGTCAGTTTTTAAACCAATTAGCTTTAGTTTGATGTCAGCATGGGGTGTGGTGTTGAAGGCCTTTGCCAGGTCAAGATGCACCATGTGCACTACATGGCCACAATCTCCAGCCTCTATAACACTTTTGAAGACGTTTATCTGGTTAACTAGACAGGATCTCCCCTTCCCAAAAATAAACTGTTGAGGTTAAAGTCTAACAAAAGTCTTACTATCACAGTTTAGGAGGTTAGTTATAATACACCCCATGATTTTGCAGATAAGGCCTGTAATGCTGACAGGACTTTAATTACCCAGGTCATTTGCAAGGACACCCTTATGGAGGGGCATCACTACTACAGTGAGTACAGTGAGTCACTCATCAGGGAAAAAATCAGTAGCTAAACTTAAGTTAAACAGCTTGAGGGTGTGTTTGCAAGGGTATGTTTAACAGTATTTATTATCCAACATAGTATATGATCTGTAGCAGTAAATAAAGATATAGTCAAGATGATTATTTTGTACCAGGAATCTGACAAAACTAAGCATCTTGCTTTTTTTTCCAGATGATACAGTGTTATAAAATATTTTACAGACAGTAAAAGACCTCGTTCATAAGCTATGCAATCCATTTGAATGGGGCAGTCCCTGGCAGTACTGTGTATTTTGACTATGGTCTTTGGTAAAACAGAACCCTAGGAATAGGACTCCTTGGGCACATAGTGATCTACTGCCCCCCCCCCCCCCGCATATTCCCAGTGTACTTCCTACTACCCTCCATCTTGGCCTTTGTACACCATTCAGATTACTTTTTTCTGTGTTTTCCCATACTTGTACTCTTCGGATTTCTACTTCATTCTTTCAGTATATCCTAAATGGCTAATAATGCACCATAATAAATGAGAGGGAAGTAGTCAAATTAAGTCAGCAGTCTCCGCTCCCAAGAAGCCATTGTGTTCTACATGCTCTCAGTAGCACTTTTTAGACTTTTTTTCAAATATTTTCAGCCAAAGACAGACTGAACAAAAACATATTCTTAATTTTCTTCCAGTACCCTTTCTCCACTCCCTGAATGCTAAAACTGTAGTGTCAACTGTAGTGTAATAGCTGCGGAAGAAGTAATAGAATATATAACCTGATAATCTGGATGCTGATTGCACCTCAGAAACCATTGGGTTCTAAATGCTGTGAGATACATTGTAATGCTTTTTCCCTCAGCCTTTTGTTACAGTTATAGCCTAGACAAAAATCATTGCTAAGTAAAGAAATTCAGAACAATTTTTTCTTTCAAAGAAGAAAATAAATTGTACCCAACTCTTAATCGAAGTTGATGAAAAAGGTAGTTCCCAATGAACTAAGACTCATATGTTAGAGCAGGCTTGTCTTCCTATCAAAAGAAAAAAAAATAGTCGCCTTCTGTGAATCCCTCTGATGTTAGATTGGGAGGAAAACGATTGAATAGGTGGCCACAATCATATATTTCAAGATGCTGCTTTCACACATCATACAGTTTACCTCTTCATCCTTACCCACACATGACAACTACCATCTGCAACATATTTTAAATTGCTGATCTCAGATTTATGTTCACAATATGCTTCCTTACCCTCCCCAAAGTTAGTTACCTGTATTCATTTCTGATATGTGATTGTGAGAAAAGTAAAAAAAAATGATCACAGTCATGTAGTCTAGCCTGTTGCTCCTAGACAGTATATGGCTCCTGCACAAACTATAGCGATCTTGTGTGACTACCTCTGAGGTTTGATTGTGGAAAAGGTAAAGAAGTAATGACCACACTCTAGTGACCTTCTATTTATACCTTTAACTGTGAAAAGAATTCAAGAAATAATGGCCACACTTTCCCCAGTCCAGAACAGGTAACCTTCTGTGCACACCTATGAGGTTTGATTGAGAGAAAATCCTAAGAAATAATAATCTTACTTTTTGCAGCCCTCACCACCCCACCCACAAGCTATAACAACTTTCTGTGCACACATCTTAGCAGGGCCATTTGTAGAACAGGTGGGTCCAAGGCAGAATGCCTCACTAAACCTGTGTTAAAATCCACTTCTACAACCTAAGTTGCAGATACTGCCAGGAGCTAGGTGTTCTGTGATGCATTTTATGCCTTATTTTGAAAGATAGTGACTTGTAGTGTATGGATTGCTCTGATTATGCTCTGAATTTGGGTAAAAAGCATGCTTGTTAAGCACCGTTCTCATATTACAAGGGTACCTGATAGCCGCGGTGGTGCAGCAGTAGCATTGTCGCCTCACAGCAAGAGGTTCTCCCATTCGATTCTTGGCTGGAGCACCTTCTGTCTGAAGTCTGCATGTCCTCGCCGTGGTCGAGTGGCACTTGAAAGGCATGCGTGAATGGGCGTGCTTTCGTTGAAGGTAGGGCATCAGGCTGGCACCTCAGCACCATATAAATCTACTGCCAATCATTAGTGGACCGGAGTTCCTCTGTGGTGACCCCTAACCGGGAAAAGCCAAAAAGAAAAAGAAGACTTAATAAGCTTTTCTTAAGCACCACCTACTAAAGGATTAACAGCAATCAGCTGTCACCACAAATGAGCAGTGAGAATCTGTTAAACACTTTGGCATGTATCAGACATATGCAACAACTGCTTTTTAAAGTCTGACCGAAGTGTTAACAGTCCGAAGCGTTAACCAGCTTCCCATCACTCTGCTGTGGTGGTTGCTCTACTTGTGGCAACATTGTGTGTGTGTGTGTGTGTGTGTGTGTGTGTGTGTGTGTGTGTGTGTGTGTGTGTGTGTGTGTAACAGCACTGCTGTCTAACTGTTGATTATACGGTTGCTGGATCACACACCATGCAGGTGCAATAGTAACTTCATTTATAATTTTCTATGACATTTTGACATTTCTGTGCAGTTATTCCAAAGGTAACTTACATTTGCACTACATTCATCTTGTGTAACACATATGCTTCTGTTATGGAAGTAGACAGCTAAAAAAAAACTTTCCTTTCCATAATATGCTGCCAGACTGAATTTAACTTCTTGTGAATAACTGTGACTTCTGTATTGCTTTGCTTTCACATCATAACTGTCAACGTCTTGGCACAAGAAATCTGGGCAAAGCTAAAGATAATTGGGGGACAAAGACGGGAAAAACAAGAACAGATTTTTATCATTGGTCTCATAAACTAAGAAAGTTGCTAGAATAACAGGTTGTGTGTTAGAATGCGTTTTTCTAAAGGAGATGAAATCTGAAACTCAAATGTGCATTATCATTTATTGACATCAATCCCCAATATTTTTGCAAAATATCATAAATTTTGTGAGGGACAGACTAAAAATATGAGGTAAAAATCTGGAGAGTTGAGAGGTGTGTTTCACATGTTGT
Source organism: Protopterus annectens (assembly GCF_019279795.1). NCBI lineage: Eukaryota > Metazoa > Chordata > Ceratodontiformes > Protopteridae > Protopterus > Protopterus annectens. The sequence continues at coordinate 141,537,178 of NC_056743.1, read as the reverse complement.
TACATGTAAGGATTGCACACTAGCATAGTGGTTGCATCCTATCCTTCTTCAGTGGCACATCTTCACAATGAGACTGAAGCCCTCCCTGCACAACTGATTCTTGCAGGATGAATATGGGCACAGTACAATAGTCTTTTTCAAACAACCACTGTTCACAGTAGTGCATTACATCTCTAGTGTCTTTAGTGTTATACCCTTCATAGGCAGTGCACAGCTTGCAACATCACCCACCTTGTTTTTATGTCAAGAGCCAAAACCTTCCTCCATCACCAACCATATAACCTGCTGACCTACATTACTTAGCAATAGCCTCTGTGCACCTTTTTCACGGAGATGGAGAGGGGGGTGTCATTTACCAAAGATAAACATTACTTCATGGAGAGTGATATTAGAGAGAGTACTTCTGAAGTTTTGATAGAGTCTGCTAATGACTTATTGGAACTAAAGATTCAGAGGAAACCTTTTTCCCCAGACATATTTTTTCACTGTGCAAGCATTACATTTTATAAACTCATACAATTCAAACCTGTTTTAACTTAAAAACAACATTGTTTTACAAAATGCAGCTTGTCATAATTCTTTGATCCAAGCATCAGTGTAGACGTTGTTATTTTCTGAACTGATTTTACTGATTGCACAGCCTTCACAGCTGAGGATAGAGTTGGACTGTGGAAAGAGTAGCATGATAGCTGGTGTTCACAATTCACCACGACACAGTGCCAGTGATAGGCAGTGTTAAACTGTGACACCGCATTTTGTTATTTAGTCAATTGCTTGCTTGATATGCAATGCAGCATTTAAATGAAAATAGCATCATATATACAGAATCCACGCAATTTTATGATGTACAATGGATATTTTGATTTATCACATACCTGAGCCTTTATCGAGCAATACCTCCTAAACTTGTCAGTCTGTAAACTTAGTCTGAGGGTGAGTCATGGTGGTATTTTGAAATGTGAGGCAATGCTTTATAAACTAAATCTTTCATTACTTGTATTAAATACCCTTGGTCAAGAAACATGTTATTCCAAGTATATTATTTTGGTTATAAATAGGTTCTTCCCTTTTTAGTATCTGTAGTGTATTTCAAGAAGCAGTGCCTGTACTAGTTCTATTAATATAATGATTTGGATCAATTCTAATATCATGACCAACTTTTCAAGAGATGAATTTTAGGAAAGCCACCTTGACAGGACAGTGGAGCAAAGAAAAGTTTAAACGGTAAATGTTGATATCCATGTAGAGAGCACATAAGGAGTTATAATCAGAGAGAGATCCAATCATTTTTTTTGTAGTGTAGGTATTATCTGCTGCATATACCACCACTTGCAGGAGAAAGTACAGGATCTCTATGGTTATATAAGTTTGAAAGTTGTGAACCACTTAGCATGACAACACAGACAGTGGGTGGGAGTGAAGAGTCCCTCTGAAGAATAAATTGCTTTAAAAGCTGTTTGACACTTTATCCTGCCACACTGTTGTGTGTTTGCCTGTGAGTGAGACAGAAGTGGCTAAAAGCTTTTAAAACTGTGCAGTTTCTTATTGCTGATTTGTGGTGGATGGTACTGACCTCTGTTATGCTGTAGCACTGCTCTAATCTTAACAGTACTGAGGGATGCTTAAAAAAAGTTTTAAGTACAGTTGTTCTCCCCCTCCTGTCTGTCCCTCAAGATGTACCTGAAACTGGCTCACCTCCAGCTATCACACAAGACTAACTCTTAACTGTGCTATCTGAAGCTAAACATACTGCATCAATGGGCCTTGACAATATCCCTGGATTCAACTTAAATACCAAAAGCCATGATTTAGCCACACCCCTAACAACACTATTCAATCTTGGCCTACCCACAAGTTTTGTATCAGGTAAATGGAGAACAGCTATAGTCATCCCCCTGCAGAAGGGAGGACCTTCCACAGACTCAGGCAGTTGTAGACCCCAAAGTCTGTCCTTCCTGATATGCAAAGAAATGGATGGATTTATTATGGAATCAATCAATTAGGACATAGGGAACTGCCAAATATTAGTCTGTTAGGACATAGGGACCCTCCAAATATTAATCAATTAGGACATAGGGGACCCTCCAAATATTAGTCAATAAGGACATAGGGAACCTCCAAATATTAGTCAGTTAGGACATGGGGAACCTCCAAATATTAGTCTTCTCTCAGTATGGATTCATCATGGCCAGCTCATGCTTACTCACGCTGGTCAGGTTTTTTTTTTGAAAAGTCAGCAAAGTAATGGTTAAAGGCAAAAGGGTACACACCACATACCTTGATCTGGTCAAAGCTGTTGACAACATTTCCAACTCAGGTATAGTAAAAAAGCTAAATATACTGGGAATAAACCCCCTACGTGTCACCTGCTGGATTGCCAACTGTCTTACAGATAGGATGCAGGAAATCAAAGTAGTGGAAGTTACCTCCGAAAAGAGACCAGTTAGGAGTGGAGTTCCCCAGGGTTTTGTGCAGGGACCTTTCCTTTTTGACATCTACTTTTCTGAAGTAAAAGCCAATACCAAAGGCCTCTGGCTGACCAAGTTTGCAGATGACTGCAAGCTGGGAGCAGTCATTGAATTCCCAAATGAATTAGCCATCCTGCAAGAAGGTCTGTCTGAAATAAATAACGTTTTATCAAAATCATGGTATGAAACTACAGTAGAAAGTCAATTATCCCAAACTAATTGGGACCTTAGGGTAGTTCAGATAATCAAACTGTTAGGACAGGCCAACATATAATTCTAGCAGATAAAAAACTTCTGAAAATGTTTTTGATTAACATTAAACAAGAAAAATAAAACAAATATACTCTAATTATCAAACAGTATAATATATTATTGTAGTACAAGCTCAAAAAACACAAGTGAATACATATAATGTTTACATATTTAGACTTTATGATTTTTCCTACATGAAAACTTTGGAAGGCTGCATTCGGATAATTGACATTCAGATAATCAACTCTCTACTGTAAATGCCAAAACATGCAATATTGCTTCCTTTGAGAAGGCATCTACCACAGAGAACTAACATATTGACAATAAGGCCCCTAAGAGTTAATCCAGTTGTTGAGGATTTGGGAGTTTATATGGACAGTGCCTTAACTTTTGATCAACATGTATCTCATGCTGTAAGAAAGTCATTCTATGTTGTGCAGCTTGTAAACAAAGGGATTGTATCTGGATCTAGGGATGTCATTGTCCCCCTTTACTCAGCCCTCATTAGACTAATCATTGAATATAATGCCCCCTTTAGCATGTATCAGACACATGCAATGACTGGAGTGCTCATAGACCTACCTTACTGAAGGATACAAGGCTTAAATAACATGTTGTACAATCCTGTCACTATACCCAGTATCCTACAGACTGCAAAGAGATGACCTGCGTGACTACATCAGGCATACAAGGCATCCTCCAGCCCATTACTGATGGATTTACAGCATATCAGCAAGTCAAGTGACATGAGAAATACTCAGTCTAGGGATGTAAGCCTCTTGTGCAACATCAAAAGAATGGTTTATAGGGGCAGATATATTTGACAGAGGATATTGCTGCTATGGAATAGACCCCCCCATCCACTTAAAAGAAAGTTCCTCCCTGTCCATTTTTAAATGCAACCTAGATCTATGGATAGGAAATGGGAATGTTAGCTCAGGACTGCCCCTGTACTACTAATAGACAGACACAGCTCCTAAATGCTTTTTCCCATGCATGGATTCCTTCAAATTACCTATGGTATGATCCTGGTTATTCTCATTAGGGGTAATACATAATTATCAACCATGAGCTATGTAAGACCAATCTACAACAAAATGGGATAGGTTATTCCAAGCACAAAGAAAACTGTATAGGCTTAAAATGTCCCACAAGGGCAGCTACCCAAGTACTCACCTATGAACCTATATTATGCAAGGCAGGTGTTTAACAAACTTATCTTTTCACAGATTCACAGGAGTGTACTGAGCTAATGAACACAGGTGTATTTTAAAGCCTAGTCATGTATTCCACATCCCAGATATGTTCTTGTACCCTTGGTAGTATAATCAGGGGCTTGGGTGATAAACTATTTACAAGCAGGGGTATAGAAGGAGAACCCTTTACAGACTGCCTATGTCCATTAGAGATATAGGTGCCAAACTAGGAATGAATTTCCTGTTCCCCATCCAGTTGTCCAAGTTGCACTCAGGTTGGGTTAGGAGAATCTCTGCTTCACTTGCATGGGGAGCACGTTCCTGGGAAGAGGTAATCTCTGGCATAAATACTTGTCCTTCCAGTGTTTGGAATGTTGTCATGGAGCTCCATGCTCTACTAGAAGATTGTGATTGGGTCACCAATCATAACCAGCACTTTATGTATTCAAGACGTCGGTGTCATGAAATACACCTTGACAGTGTTGTACAAGAGATGATTCTTGGTATCCATTTCAATAACACATAACAACTAGGTTATGATTTAAGAAATAAAATCATAATTGTTTGTAGTATATGGAGCTTTACCTGCTACCATGTACTACAAAATGTAAAGAAGAAAATGGAGGAGCATTAAATAGGTTACAACTTTGAAAGCAGTAGCACAGTCAACACAGCCACACAGAAATTGGCCACCATAGAACAGAAACAGGAAATGCAAACAGGTTTACAAGCTTTTGAATACTTCATGTAGCCTTATTTGTTTGAATGCTAAGTGAATAACTGAATGAATGAATGAATGAATAAATGAATGAAGAATGAATGAATGAAGTGTTTAATAATAAGGCACTGCCCTTCTGTGGTGCCTGATGTCTGTAGCTGATACTACAGCAAGATACCAGAGCTTAACAATGGCGAGTGATCCTTAACGAAAGCACATTAAGCACCTTTTTGATGTCACCCTTTTCCCCCCTTTTGGAATAAAAGTGTGGCACTCTATGAAATAGAATGAACTTGCATATACTAACCTGTTTGCATACAAATGCACAAACTTGTATGCATTGTTCTCTGAACAGCTGGCTATCCAAGAACAGTTAGCATGACTGGTACTGCTATGGCTTGCATTCTTTTATCAGGTGTAGCATACCTTTTGCTTTTGATGTATGTTATATTATTGCTGAAAATATGATTTCAAGTTCAACTCTAGTCCAAGAAAGTAAATAATTTTGTAATCTTTTATTTTTATGCTTTTAACAGTTTTTTTTTTTCACAGCAATATTGCTAATCATTAAAGTGTCTTTCTGAAAAGTACACCTCTAATAAAACTCATTGGGGATTACCAATAAATGCACATATCAGAAAAGGTTTGCAAGGGTATATGCGTCTGTGTAATTTCATTTTGTTTCTCTGAATTTTCATTTGAAAATCTGCCTATAGCCAAGCATACAGTGTTTGTCAGTTTATAACCCATAAGAAGAGTGATTCTTCTAGGATTCCACTTTTGGCTTGAAAACACTGACATGGTTAAGTAACTTGCCCATATTAAAACAGTTTATCTGGAAACCATAGGAATCCAGAATGATATGATAATGTTTACTTGCAGCTCAATGCCTTAGCCTGCTAAGCCACATTGCCAACACTACACTTTTAACAAACTGTTTTAGAACTCCACAGAGTTTACTCATTTCATCTTTACTGATCTCATGCTGCTGAATGTAAGACACTGCTCTGTTTGTAGCAGTTTATAAGGAAAAACAGATGCAAGTTATTCAAAAATACTTGAGTAACCTAACGAAGTAGGCAAATGGGTGAGTGCCTAGACAGTAAATAAATGTATTGTTGTACACTGTCTGACTTTCCTAATAACATTGTAACCAAACATGATAATCTGTAGGGAAGGAAAAGAAAGGCTTATTGAAGGAAAGAAAGTGTAAATATGCACATACACACACTCACACACGCATACACACACACACACGTGTGTATTTATATATATATATATATATATATATATATATATATATATATATATATATATATATAGGGACCCAGGTGGACAGTAGTCTCTCCTTTGATAATCACATCAACACAGCAGTCAGGAAACTCTTCTATGTGGCTTACCTCATCACAAAAGGGTTCTCATTCAGGAAAAAAGAGGTCATTGTCCCCCTCTACTTGGCACTCATTAGACCCATTATAGAGCACAGTACCATTTTTGGTATGTACCTCACAAGGCATCTACAACAGCTGGAAAGGCCACAGAAGAACCTCACAAAGAGGATTACTGGCCTCAATCAGATGCCCTACACTGACCATCTCGAAAAACTCCAGCTTTACTCTGTAGCATATCACCTACTCCGAGGAGATTTCTGCCTAACATATTAAGCTGTGTTAAACCCAGAGTTGTTGGATATGCTACACTTAAAGAAATCCCAGTCTCTCCGAGCTACACGCTCAAGGGACCTAAACCTTGTCACTACAATAAACAGGACATGCTGGAGGGATAGATTCATGTCCCATAGACGTCCCATACTCTGGAACAGGCTACCCATCTATGTCAAGCAAAGTTCCTCATTAGCACTCTTCAAGAATAATCTTGATGAGTGGATGGGAAATAGGAAATACACCCCAGGGATCACTTCTGTGGCTCTACTTGACAGGGGCACAGGAAATTAACTTTCTTGGCTGGTGTAAGCCAGGGAACCTTGTTGGCTAAGCTTACTTAGGCCCTTGGGCCAATAGCCTAGTACCTACCTATGAGCCTATATATGCGTGTGTGTGTGTGTGTGTGTGTGTGTGTGTGTGTGTGTGTGTGTGTGTGTGTGTGTGTGTGTGTGTGTGTGTGTGTGTGTGTGTGTGTGTGTGCGTGTGAGTCCTGGGGTTGGCAGATTTTATCCAAAGTTTCCAAAATAAAATTCAAGTTATATGTTTGCAGGTGCTGCTTAGTTTGTAGTGCCAAAAGACATCTTAAAAATGACCACATTAAAATCAAGCACACATTTGTTGGGGGGTGTATGTAAGTGGAAGAGTGGGATGGCTAGCATTTCTTACAAGAGTTTTTTTCTTCTGAAAATTATATGTTAAGTTGTCTATCTTGCCTTCGTTATTGCTGGTTGGGTTCGGAGCCATCTTCAAAGCTCGAGAGCTACTTACTGGCTCGAGGCCACCCCCTATCCCATGATGCCTGGCGCTAGATACCCAGATCTCATTTTCTGCTTCTGCTGCGAGGTTGTTCTGCTGGCTCAGGTCATATAAAACTTATTATCACTAATTTTTTCTGTCATAAAAACTATTAGTTTAGTATAGAATTCCCTTTTTAGTTATAATTATTGGATTTTAGTGTTTTCTGTCTGAATCCCTTCTCTATTTCAGAAACTCATTTTAATTAGAGAGTTCCCCTCCCCCCTTTTTCTAGCCCTTTCCTTACCTCAAAGGTTTCCGTTTAAGTTAGAGGATAACCTTTTCTCTCTCTCTTAACAAAAAAATAAATAAACAAATAATTATAGTTTTTGTTTATAGTATCTGTTAGCTAGTTTAGTTATACTTACCTATAGATACTGGTAGTAGTAGTTATTTGTGGTATTATAACCTTAACTTCTGTGTCTGTGTTTTTTCTTGGTTTCCTTTCAGGATGTCCAAGTATCCCAAGCCATCCGGATTCAAGAAGTGTGACTCATGCTGTCAGAAGATGCCTCTGACAGATGAGCACACTTCTTGTGTTTATTGTCTGGGCGCTGTGCACCTGCAGGACTCTTGCTCGATTTGCCACTCATTTAGTCCAAGAGTCCTGCAGGAGCACAAAAATAAGTTGATCCTGAAGGGTTTACTCAAGCCCCAAGATTCACCGGCTAAGGCTCAGCCAGTGAAATCTTCTAGTGCACCTAAACCTTTGGCTCCCAGTTCGGAGCCATCGCTGGGTGAAACTGTACCATCTGTCTCGGTTCCGGCTGGAACCGAGGTTTCTCCCTCCCACTCAGCTCCGACACATTCCACGGAGCCATCTGGGAGTCAAAAAAGATCTAGGTCTCCTTCTCTGGAGTCGATACGCTCGGCTCCAAGATCACCTTTGCTCCAATCGGAGCTTAGTCACCACTCATCCCACTCTTCTCGGTCCTCAAGACTTTCAGACCATGACGTGGAAAGAGTGGTCAGTAGACTGTTAAAATCGCAGGCCCTAGCAAAAATGTTGTCCAGCCCCCCTCATCAGAGGTCAGCTCCGCCCACGTCTACAGATATTCCTCCTCCAACTCCTTTGAGATCAGAGCCAGAGTTCGTTGGGGTTCGAGTCATGGAACCTTCGGCTGTGATACCTTGTCCTTCGGTGCTGTCGTTGGCTCTGATCCCTTCCATGGTACCGTCCCTGGTGGGATCTGGGCGCCAGGACTCCCTCATTGGCTCCAAGGGGGCGAGTGGCATCAGACCCTTGTCCAACCCTGTTCTCCCCCTTGGGGCTTCGTCTCAGGTGAGCTCGGCTCCCACATCAGCCTCAGAGCTGTCCCTCTCGGTGTGAGGAGGGATTCTGATTTCTTCAGAACTGGAGCTCTCTCTGTGTCCAGGCAGGGACGCCTTCGAGGTGATGAGGAGTGTGCTGGCCCCAGAGTCAGCCCCACGATCGACCCCATCAGCTCCTCCCCCTATGGTGCCTGTGTCAGCCTCTGCCCCTCTTCCAGACCCTAAGTGTGGGGATCCAGTGCTCCAGGCCACCCCTTTGGGTGTATCTTCCTCTTCCGAGGCCTCCCCTGATCATTCAGAGGAGCCACCTCACAAGAGGAAATGCAAGAGGAAGCATATTGACTCCCCTGAGTCTGTCACCTCAGATACCAACTTGGAGGATTTGGAAGGGTCCCCTAGATCCCTCTCTGAAGATGTCTTTTTTTCAGACATCCTTGAGATGCTTAGGTAGAGGGGGAACTGGAATACCCTAGCCCCTTCTGAGGATGAGTCGGTATTCCTGGATGCGTTTGGCTCCCGACCTTCCACCTCCTGGGTGTCTCCGCCCTTCGACCCACTGATGCCTGTTGTGGCTCGAAGGGCGTGGTTGGCTCCAGATTCCATGGAACCAACCCCTAGGAGACCTGCTAAATTCATAACGGCTCCAGAGGACAAACAATTTTTGACGAAGGGCATCCCCGTTGATGCCTTGGTGGTAGCAGCAGCCACGAAAAAGGAGTTGGCTGAAACTTCTTCATCTGTTCATCCTCCTAATAAGGAGTCTAGGATGATGGACAGATATGGGAAGTGGATGTTCGCTTCAGTGACCTCCTCCATGAGGTCTCTGAATTTTGTGCCACTTCACCCATCTTCAGAGGGATCTCCTTAAAGAGCTTGGACATACCCTCCAACATCCATCAGCTGAGGGGGCTCAGGCTAAGATGGCTTCCCAGCTGGCGACTCTAAATTCAGTGGTGAACTCCTCCATGAGCCTCATATCTTATGCAGCCGATGGTGCGAGTAGAGCCGCAGGCACAGGCGTTGCCCTGAGGAGGCACGCTTGGATGCGGCTATGTAACTTTGCGGAACCTTTCAGAGCATCTTTCACCAATACCACCTTTGATGAATCCACTCTTTTTGGATCACAGGTGAAGGATACCCTTACCAGGTGTGAGCAGGCAGGCAAGACTCTCTCTGCCATGGGAGTCTGTTTTTCTACTCCTTCCAGACCCTATCCCAAGGATCAGAAGAGTGGAAAGATGTGGTTCCATAAATCTCAGGGAGCTTTGCCGGACACACGTGGTGAGTTCCCGTCCAGGGGCAGAGGAGGGAACAATAACAGACGCCGCCCCGTGGCAGAGGGGGTCCGCAAAACCAGGGCAGCAGAGAATCCTTCTCTGACAAGCCCTTTCAGCATCCCTGAAGGGTTGCCCAGCTGCCCACCTCTGGAGGCAGTCGGGGGAAGATTATCACTGTACCCAAAAGCCTGGCAAGAGATAACTCGAGACAAGTGGGTACAGTCCCTTATATCCAGAGGCTACAAAATTCCTTTCCTGTGCCCTCCATTACTGTCAAACATGTCCCTTCCAGATGTTCCACCCAGTCTAAGGGATCAAGCAGTCCAAGAAATTTCAAAACTGCTAAAAAAAAAAGAGTCATCCAGGAAGTCCCAGCAGACCAGCTAGGATCTGGAACTTACTCAAGGTTCTTTTTGGTTCCAAAAAAGGCAGGGGACTGGAGACCCATTCTGGATCTCAGCAGACTAAACAAGTCTGTTCGAAGAACCAAGTTTCGGATGGTCACGCTACAGTCCATTCTACCCTTTCTGGGTCAGGACAATTGGATGTGCTCTATAGATCTTCAGAATGCATATTACCACATCAAAATGGACAAGCGCTCCAGAAGATTTCTCCACTTCTGGCTGGGAGCCCATCATTATCAATTCAGAGCTCTGCCCTTTGGTTTCACCACAGCCCCCAGGATGTTCAGCAAAAGTATGGCAGTAGTTACCGCTCATCTCAGACGGTTAGGATTCCAGGTGTTTCCATATCTAGATGACTGGCTCCTCACTGCTTCCACCAGGCATCAACTTCTGCTAGCCAGAGACTACACTATCCAGACTTGCTCCAGGCTAGGTATCACAATAAATTTTGAAAAATCTGCATTGTCGCCTTGTCAGTCTATCACCTTTATAGGCACAAACTTAAATACAAAAGACATGTTGGTGAGCCTCCCACCAGACAGAATACAAGTAATTCGCCAACATGTGCAGGTCTTATTAGAATGCAGAAGAATTCAAGCCAGGTTCGTCCTCCAGTCTGTAGGTCTCATGGCAGCAGCAATCATACTCGTTCCTCTAGCTCGTTTTCACATGAGGATTCTCCAGTGGCTTCTTTTCGCCCAATGGTCCTTCCAGCAGCTTCCTGTGTCTCACATGATCATGATTACAGAAGCATGCAAAAAGCAACTTGCATGGTGGATGGTCTTCACATCAGTGCCTCAGGGCAGACCTTTTATCCCACCACCTCCAGTTGCTATGGTAACCACGGATGCCTCCCTGATCGGGTGGGGGGGCATTATCAGGGCAGGACAGTCCAAGGCATCTGGCAACCTCACAAGTACCATCTGCATATAAACATCTTGGAGATGAGGGCCACGCTTCTCACATTGCAAGCTCTTCAGGATTCTCTTCCTACTGGGACCATTGCAATTCAAATGGACAATATGTCGGTAGTATGATACATCAACAAGCAGGGCGGAACCAGGTCCTATCCCCTATTTCGAGAGGCACTCAGACTCTGGCAATGGGTGATCTCTTCCCAATGGTTTCTGATCACAATGCACATCCCTGGGAGGTCCAGCGTCATAGCAGACAGGCTCAGCAGAGCAATTCTCATGCCTCACGAGTGGTCTCTGAATCAGGTAGTTGCGGACCAAATCTTCCGCAAATGGGGTCAACCTTGCTGTGACCTTTTTGCCACTCCCTTCAACAGCAAGTGCAGCAATTTCTTCTCTCTCCTTCCACTTCCCGGACATTCCCCCAGAGACACACTAGTCTGTGATTGGCCTCAGGGACTTCTTTATGCATTCCCTCCATTTCCCTTAATTCCCAAGCTAATACAGAAAGCTACTGCACTGGGTTGCAAAATGATCCTCATTGCTCCTTTACTGGCCTCGACAGATATGGTTCTTGTTCCTGCATCATCATCTTCTCAAGCAGCCTTGGACTCTGGACCTAGTTCCAGACCTCCTGATCCATCAATCAGGTGGGCTGCATCAATCCCCTGCAATCTCTCCAGCTCACGGCTTGGTTGCTCCACTTCCGACATTACCCAGGCTTCCTGATATCTCCCCCTCTGTGTGCGAAATTATCTTATCGTTGCACAAGTCTATGACTAGAAAAACTTATGCTAGTAAGTGGAAACGTTTTTCTTCCTGGGCAGAGGCCAAGAGTATAGACCCTTTTTCAGCCCCTGTACATCATATTTTGGACTTTCTGGTGGAACTCTTTCATGCTGGTTCTGCTTCTGCTACAATTAGAGTTCAGTTAGCTGCAATTTCAAATTTTCACATTGGCCTGTCAGAAAATAATATCATGTCTCATACGTTATATAAAGCCTTTCTCAATGGAACCACTCTGCTCAGGGCCCCAGTGAGAGATCCTCCTCCTCCGTGGGATCTAAATTTGATTTTAGCTTCTCTAATTTTGCCCCCTTTGAACCTGCAGCATCCTGTTCCTTGAAGTTTTTATCTTGGAAAACCCTCTTTCTGGTAGCTATTACTTCAGCCAGAAGAGTTTGGAACTTCAGGCTCTTTGTTATCCGTCCTCCATACCTAGTGTTCCACAATGATATGGTTACTCTCAGGACTAACCCTTCCTTCCTTCCTAAGGTTTCTTCAGAAAATAACTTGAATCAGTCCATAGACCTTCCTGTGTTTTTTCCTAACCACTCCAATAGGGCGGAATATAAATTGCATCAATTAGATGTTCATAGGCAACTACGCTTTTATTTGCACAGAACTAAGGACTTCAGAAAGTCGGACCAACTTTTTCTCTTATGCTCAGGGTAAACAAGGTCTTCCAGTCTCAAAAGTAACCTTATCTAGGTGGTTGTCTACGATTATCACATTTATCTATCAAGTGAGGAATAAAGAGTTGCCTGTCAAACCAAAAGGTCATTCCACCAGAGCTTTAGCCACTTCTGTGGCCTTTCAGGCTAGGTTGCCCATGGAATCTATTTGTGCAGCTGCTACGTGGACCAACCCACATATTTCCATTTCACATTATAAAGTGGATGTGGTCTCCAGGAGCAGAGCTGATTTTGGTTCCATGGTTCTGAAGAGTTTGTTCCGATGAGCCACCCAGGATTTTAGGTGCTAGGGACGGTGTCCCAACCAGCAAGGATGAAGGCGAGATAGACAACTTAACAAAGAAGTTATGTACCTACCATAACGTTCCATGTTAGTTGTCTTCTTCTCGCCTTCTTTCTTGCATCCCACCCTCCATCCCCCTTTCCTAGTGGACCGAGAAGAGTTCTTTATGGTTCTCACTGGCTGAGTCTTCTCTGGCTGTTCCTCTCTGCCTAGTAGCCTCACTGGTAGGCTTTATATATTATAGGATAGGATTCTTTCCTTTTTATATTAGCAGTTAGACTTACAAATGAGATCTGGTTATCTAGCGCCAGGCATGATGGGATAGGGGGTGGCCTCCAGCCAGTAAACAGCTCTCGAGCTTTGAAGATGGCCGAGTCGGAGCCCAGGATCGGCTCCGAACCCAACCAGCAAGAAAGAAGGCGAGAAGAAGATAACTAACATGGAACATTATGGTAGGTACATAACTTCTTTTTTTTGTTTAAATATTTTTATTAGTTTTCAAAAAAGCAAAACTGAAACACATGATTCAGCTTCAATCAGACTCAATAATTTTCAGTTAAACTGACCAGTTAAGATAAGTAATTTAGTAGTACATTGTTTATGAAAATGGTATGTTTTTAAGTAATGTGCTCTTATTCATTTAAAAAAAAATGATCTGTAACAACTGCGTATTTGTCATCATTATATTATTCCAGCATTGACATTGCCTGTGGTATAAAATAAATTATTAATTCTTTCTCACATTTTGGGTTTGTTCCATAGCAGAAACCTGGAACAATGTTTGTCAAAGCGTGTTTTTACCCTATAAGATGAAAATTCTAAAATGTTTTTGCTTCCCTGACTACTATGATGACTTACATAGTTTGAATATGATGTTTAAGAAATGGCCACTTCAGGTTAAAAACAAAGAAGTGTTTGTTATTTGATTGTAAAGATTGCCATAGACTGCCTCAGACAATATGCAAAGTATGTTTTCTTCAGCAGTCAGTCCCATAATAGCAAATTAAGAAGCTTCAAAAGCATTTAGAAAAACTTCCAATCAGCTTGTGTCAAGCTGCCCAGCTTTCACTTAACCGAGATAGGTTATTTTGGAAAGAGGCTGTAGCTGTAGCTCTCATAAATAATTATTGATACAGTTGTGCTTGTTTGGCTAAGCTTTGTGATGGTTTTGCCACAACTCTCCATCACTCGTTGTGCCAGACTTATTGTCACTTACCTAATCTCTTTAGTTTGATTCACTGTTGCTTAATGTAGCTTGCTTGAGTTGACATTTGTTTGCATTACAGTGCTTATTATCTCTTCAGAAAGATTTCCCAATTTTGCATGTTAAAGTTACTAATAAGCATATTTTGGGATGGAATTTCGAGAGCCAGGATAGTCTGAGACAGGTCAAACGTGTAGCAACCTTATAGTAAGCATAATTTAAAAAAAAAAAGGTTATGGACAATAGAAATCACCACATGGGGATGAAAGGGGACTAGCCCATACCGCTCAACGGTACCTCACTTTGAGGAGCATTCCTCATTTTGGGTCTTATAATTTATTGATTTATTAATTTTATTTTACATTTGTTAACCAGGACATTCCGACTGGACCAGGTCCATTTTCAGCAGAGGCCCAGGGAGAAAAGCTCCAGCATCAAGTTATACAAATACAGCACATCCAGCATAACACAAAAAAACAGGTTACATCATGTATGCTGAGCATAGTAATATAACAAGAAATTAATAAAACACTCCAGGTAAAAGAAGATATAGAACATAGGTAAAAGACAATGTCGTAATATAACAAGAAATTAATAAAACACTCCAGGTAAAAGAAAATATAGAACATGGGTAAAAAGACAATGTCAGTTATACATTGGTAAGAGAAGAAAATTTATCAAGTAAGATTCTAAAGTTAAAAGTACCCTTTCAGATGACCAAGCATGCAGGGGATCGGAGATCCAGCATGTGATCAGAGAGGAGTTTGGGGAGTTAATAGTAGTATGGGTAGGGTTATGTGATACAGGGGCATAACCAGGTACTAAGAAGGTGCGATTTGCGGGAGTTTTTGAATATGGATGTGGAGGGGGCAGTGGATACGGATAGGAGAAGAGAGTTCCAATTTCTGGTAATGGTGTGGGAGTAGAGCGCTTTCCCTGCATTATTGTTAACCTTGGTGATGGAGAACACAGATTTTTCACTGGATCTTGGGTACTGGTTTGCAGTATAGACAGTAAGTAGGTAGGTTGGATAATGAAGGTTTTTTTTTCAGGATATTTGCGGATATTGTAGGCTGTGCCCAGCTGGTGATAGTTAAGTTGCTGTGGTAGCTCAAGCCATTTTAGTTCTTTTAGTGCAGCACAGTGATGGGTTCTATAGGTTGAGTTAGTAGCAAACTTGGCTATTTTATTGTAGCATGATTCTAGTTTGTCTAGGTCACATTGTCTGATTTGGGTAAAGATTGGTGCTGCGTATAATAGAGTTGAGAGGAGGTGGATTTGTGCAAGTGTGACTCTTGCTTTTTCTGAGAGAAAGGACTTATGCCTGTATAGGGAGCCTAGTTTTTTGTGTACTACTTTTATGGTATGTGAGATGTGAACATCAAAGTGGAGATTATTATCTATTTCAATGCCCAGAAGTTTGGTGTGGTTAGAAGGGGAGATGGTGGTGCCGTCCTTAGATGTTATGGTAAAGGAGAGGTTTTTTTTTTTTATCTATTAGGGGTAAATAGTAGTAGTTTTGTCTTTCTGGGATTTAGAATTAGTTGGATACCTGATATCCATTTTTCTACTGAGTTAAAGGTATCTTGAGTGAGTGTATGTAGGGTGGTGGGAGATGAGGCGGAGCAGATCAGGGTTGAATCATCCGCATATTGTATGAGTGTGGCATGTTGTGTAGAGCTATTGAGGTTATTTGTGAAAATAGAGAACGATAGCTATATTATATATATATCTATATATATATATATATATATATATATATATATATTTATATTATATATAGTTATAAAGTACATGTTACTTGAAGTTCCACATTTTGAAGGGGTCCATCAAATATTTAATGATAAGATTTTTAAATTATGTCCATGGTAAATAGATCTGAATCATATTAATTCATCAAAATAACTTTTATAAGTAAAAGGAAGCATTTCCACATTTGTTTCACATTGCAGAACGTATTTCTCCATTTGGAGATGGAAGGCCTTTTTTCCTTCTTTCTTTACGAGCATTTATGACCAGGTATTTTTGATGCAGTCTTGAATGTATCAGTCAGATACTGCGTTGTCAGCTGTACCAGCCTGATCATTTGGTGACATCAGTCTAGATATGTGGTCAGCAGAGAGCTTTAAAAGAGTAAAAACAAAGAAATGCGATACCAGAAAAAACAGTCTGTTTTCCTGTGGAGTCATGCCCAATATGAGTTCCATGGATTACATGCAGAGACGTTTTGGCATGTGAGCTGATAAATCTAAGACCGCTTTACCTGTAGCTCATTGTTGAGTAAGCATCTCTTTCTACCATATGCTGGGACACTGGCATGAGGGAGATAAGTATAAACAACTAGCTCTAATTTATCTTAATACTGTCTGAATCTTACCTGGCCTCTTTATTTTCCACTAAGCCATGACTGCTCATTGCATCTTCAATTGAGAGCAAGATTTTATGAATCCACCACTTTGTTTTCCAAAATAAAATATTGATACTGCAAGCAGAAAAAGTCTGCCATTTCTGAATGTTAAGTTGCTTCAGAAATATCCAGATCTGAGAATAGGACATTTATCAGGATGTTTAATGGAGGATATGTTGTATGAGGTGGCAGTGAAGGCAAATGCAGTATAGTGTTAATCCAAATTCGATAATACAGTGCAGATAAAAAAATAATGGTCATAAATGTGTTTTTAGCAGTTGCAAATCGGTAATTTAAGTTGTAAGCATCTTTGCATCTTTACTATTCATTGTGAGTTATTGAACTTTTGTGCTTGACCTAGAAGTTGTTTTTTGGTAAAAAAAATAAATGTAAAATTTCTTTTAGGCATGTAGAAAGTTGCTGTAAATTAAAAAAAAAAAAACAAAAAACACTTTTCAACATCATTGTGTAATGTGAAGAAAAGATTGTGGTCTTACACGTGGGTAAAAATGATTAGAAGTTGTGTAATTAGAAACATTTCTCAATCTGATTACTGGCATGGAGCTTTTTGGAAGAATGATCTCTCATCAAGTGGCTGATGTTATGGGAGATGGGCTTTCTTCCACTGTGTTGCTCCATGGCTCTTGTCTATGGCAGATGCTCCCTGAGCAGAAGTATTTGTAGTCTGAACATACTGAGACTGCAGGAGATCATGTAACTGCCTAACTGCTGGGCTGTTGTAAGACCATTACCCCTCTCCTTTATTCAGCGATGCAATAGGGAGTTTCTCCGTATGTGTAAGTACACATACTGTTTAACAGACACTCAGAGTTACACAACAGGCAATTAGAATCAAAGGGAATCAACCCATGTACTCCAGAAAGTGTCTCGTTGACATATCCTAACCTTAATCCTCTGCTCCAACTGCTGCTATGTCTATTTCCTGCGTACAGGGCATCAAGAGTTTTACAAACATTTTGCACACGGCAGATACTGATAAGCAAGACTGAAAGAAAATAAATAAATAAGCAAAGAAACTCTCTGGGGTTGTTAGTCATGGAGTCTAAATCCCCTAGGATTTGTAATGTCAGACAGGGCAAACAGTAGTGTTGCCAACTATATACCTCTGCCTCTATGATCGATGTTTCATTACAAGGTGCATGAAACAACTGCATACAGTAATTGATCCAACAGTAACCCAGTAAACAAAAATTAAGTAAATAACTATATGGCAGTCGTTTGCCAGCATTATGCATAACCATTAAATAGACAGTAGGGACTGTAGCAGTAATAGTAAACAATCTCTCTCTTCACATGAAAAAGTTGCTATCCGATGTCTTAGCGGAAAACCATGGCTCTCGAAATTCCATCCCAAAATATGCAACAATGTCTGTTATAATGTGGAACAAATGGGCAAAATGTGGAACATATTCAAAGAGCTTATTAGTAACTTCAACTATGAAGCTGGCAGGATTGTTAAAATGTATAACTTTATACTTGGAAAATGTTCTTTTGTTGAATTGATATGATTCAATACTTCTTATAATGAATATAAGTTAGAAAAATGTTTAACATTAAATATGTGGCAGCCCTTTTCAATGTGGAACAGTGAAGAATATGGCCGTTTTTTAAGACTTAAAATGAGGAACATTCCTCATAAACAGGCGCACTTGGGAAATGTGCAGCAAATACTTCAGCAACTATGGTGGCAGAAATGCCACCTTGTCATTAGTCATCACTTGTTACTGTAAGCTTTGCCTGTTCGCTAGCATTGGGCACCCAACACCAACCACCATTCAAGGTGGGTATATATGTTGTTGGGGGGGGTGCAGAGCCAAGTGCCGACAGGATTAGCTTTTGTAGTAACTTACTTCACAACAGTTTAACTCAGGAGTTCTAGACAAAGACCAAATTAACATGATTCCAAAGGACCAATATCAGGGACATACGTTCAATATTGTTCTTATAAACGTAAAAAGTCACTAGAACAACAGGTTTTGCATTAATATGCATTTTTTGAAAGATTTGAAGTCTGAAATTCAATTTTGTTTGTGTCTTTCGGCTTTTCCCGGTTAGGGGTCGCCACAGCTGAACTCCGGTCCACTAATGATTGGCAGTAGAGTTTTACGTACTGGCTTGCCAATGATTGCCATTATTTAGTAACTTTAGTATTTTACAATTTGCCAGAAAACCACACATTTAATTAAACTAATTACATTTTTTGCCAGGAGATGGCAATGTTTCCTTAACTCATATAGGTATACAACCACACAAAAAGAGATAATGAAACTTTTTAATTCATTCATTTTTTAAAACATGATAGATATATTTATTCTATTTTAACTATTCAACTAATTTTCAATGAGATTTATTTAACTATTTGTTATACGAATGTTTTTTAGTTGGAGAAGTGCAATTACACTTGAAAATTGATTTTAATGAATTAGTAACAGTATTGTAATATTTTGTTCTTTGTTGAAATGTCATTGGTCCTTTCAAATGTATTTTGTACAAATTCATTGGTTCAGTACTAATTAACTTCAATATAAATGATTAATTTATTTTACACTGGTCATCTGATGAAGTCTTCTTACTGAGACGAAAATGCAAGTAAATGTGTAAAGGTGTTTATGTTTGCTTCGGCTGTTCTGTGTGTACTTCAAATAAATGGTTCGGATATACCTCGTTGGTTACTGCTTCACCTCAAGCACTCTTTTGGTGATTTATTGGTGTATTTTTGAGTGTTTTTCCACTTTGCAGTTTTGTAGTAACTTACTTTACAACAGTTTAACTCAGGAGTTCTAGACAAAGACCAAATTAACATGATTCCAAAGGACCAATATCAGGGACATACTTTCAATATTGTTCTTATAAACATAAAAAGTCACTAGAACAACAGGTTTTGCATTAATATGCATTTTTTGAAGGATATGAAGTCTGAAATTCAATCTTCTTCTTCTTCTTCTTTCGGCTTTTCCTGGTTAGGGGTCGCCACAGTGGAACACCTGTCCGCTCATGATTGGCAGTGGAGTTTTTACGTTGTCGAGTTGTCAGCCCGGTGCCCAACCTTCCACAGAAGGCACACACGTGCACACACTCATGCCTACGGCCAATTTAGAGTGTCCAATCCACCAGCAAATTCAATGATTGTCATTATTTAGTGACTTCAGTATTTACAATTTGCCAGAAAACCACACATTTTTTGAGGAAAACACCAAATATATGAAGCAAAAAAATGGAAATTTTGTAAAAAACTGGAGACTTCGGAGGTATGTATGTACTGCTTGGTTGACTGGATGTTAGGTTGAGACACACCACCAGTCACCAGAATTCCACTGAAGCACGTGCAGGCAGAAATCTAACCAATATGCACAATGCTGTAGCTACTTACACATGAAACTGGAGGCACATATACAGATTACATGCATACTCTCCTCGGCTTCTAAATAGTATAATGTACATTTCAGCTATTACCTACATGGACAAGACTACAGCCTTTCTTATGCACATGTGCAGTCATGTTTTTAGCACACATGATCACATCCACCACTGGTTTCCCATCACAGAGCAGATATTATTGTCCTTCCTTTTTCAGCCAAATTCCTGCAGCTAACTGAGTCTCATTGAAAGAAGAAAAACTGTTGCCACATTTTCACCTGTCCGTTCATAGCAGCTGCCATTCCACACATGCAAAACAATAGTGTAGCTGTTATACTACATAGGACAAGCAAATAAACTGGGTGAAAACGGACTAACATTTATTGACATTTATTTTTTTATTTACTTATTTATTGATGTTTGATTACCAGGAAAGTTTGACTGGATCAAAGTCCATTTTCAGCAGGGCCCTGAGGAGAAAAGCTCCAAATTATTACAAAACATTTTAAGAACAAGAATTCTGCAATCCTCCAAACTAAAACAAAAGCATCTGCAGTTTAAATAATTGTAGCAAATTAGACATAATATAAAAATATTGGTTAAGAATCAATACAAGGTATGCGACTATGACAATCATTTAATATTTAGAGAAATTTCAGAGTCTGTAGAGAAATTAAAGATAAGTTAGTCTAATACAAATAGGAATTGCAATATAAAGTGAGGGAAAAAACAGGTTTATGCTATATTTAGAGAGAGTCAGGGAAGAGAATTAGCAGTAAGGAAGTAAGTGAAGAAGGGAAAGTAAGGAGGTATAAGGAAT
Source organism: Protopterus annectens (assembly GCF_019279795.1). Classification (NCBI taxonomy): domain Eukaryota; kingdom Metazoa; phylum Chordata; order Ceratodontiformes; family Protopteridae; genus Protopterus; species Protopterus annectens. Next base: position 141,516,651 of record NC_056743.1, on the reverse strand, counting down.
GAAAAGGCACTTGTTCACATTTAGGGAAATAATTTATCCTGTTTTTGAGCAAGAACAAAGCCAGATTTTAGCTAGGAAGTCTTTCAAAGGGATTTTGAATGATGAGAGGGAGGGTACAGACCTGACAAATACAGGTAAGGAGTTCTAGGCCTTAGCAAACTTGTACTAGTATAGACAATGCCCAGCAGATTTGCTACGGTTTTAGACAGACAGAAGGTTTTGGTAACTGGATCACAATAACCAACTGGGAACATAGTTTGGTCGAATGTTTTTTTAGTGTTGGATGGGCAGATGGATGCTGGATAATTTTATAAGTGGTAAGGACTTGTATACATATTAGTTGATGTGGCAGTTGTGGTCAATTTAGGCTCTTCAATGTTTTACAGTGGTGGGTTCTAAAAAGGTATGTGCTGTAAATTTAGTAACTTTGTTATAGCAGTGTTCAAGTTTTAATTTTTGTAAACCCTGGAGGTAAACAAGGATGAAAGCACCCTAAGAAAGAGTGGGGAGGAGGTGAGTAGTGGCAAGTGTAATTTTATTTGCATTGGTGAGAAAGCGTTTGGCTCTGGAAAGTACCCCTAGTGTTTGATGAGTTTTTCTTATGCAATTTTGTATATGCAGATCAAATGCAACATTGTCATCCACTATCACTCTTAATAGTTTGCTATGAGAAGTGACTTCAGTGGTTGCATTATCAAGAGACAGAGGCACAGCAAGCTAATGGGTATAGTATTCTCATCCTAAGGGGTGGTGAAAGCCACACACACTCTGGCTAAGAAAAGCAACTTTACATTTTTATTTTTCATGAGAGAGGGATCGGGAGAAAAAGTAGTAGTTTGGTCTTTTTTGGGTTGGACATGAGTTGTGAGTTATTAAGCCATGTTTCAGTGACTATTAAAGTTTCCCAAGTAATTTTTTTGACATGTGCTATGTTGTCAGATGTGCAAATGAGAGTGGAATCATCTGTGTATTGTACTGGGTGCATGTTGTGTGGAAGTATAGAGGGTGTTGGTGAAAATGTTAAAGAGGAGGGGACCAAGGATAGAGCCTTGTGGTACACTGGTGGTGACTGGGAGGTAGGAGAGAGTATGGAGTGACATTTTACTGACTGATACCTATTGGACAGATAGTTTTTCAACTACAGAAGGGTGGGCTGAGAGATATTTGAAGTAGAGGTTAGCTGTGACAAACTGTGTCAAAGGCTTTAAACAAGTCTAGAAATAAGGAATAAATTAATTTGCCATTATCTCTAGTTTTATTAACAGTATCTATATAGGTTAGAAAGGAAGTGCTAGTACTGTGGGAAGGATGAAAGCCATGTTATGCAGAGGATAGAAGTTCTTCCTGCAGGAGAAAGTCTAGCAATTGTTTTTGAATACACTTTTCAAGTATTTTGGTGAGGGGAGATAACATTACTGTAGGTCTAAAGTTACTAGTATCTGTTGAATGTCCTCCTTTGTGTAGAGAGATGATGTGTGACTGTTTAAAGAGAGAGGGAATGTGGGATTCCCAGACTGACTTGTTTATAAGGATTGGGACAGGATAGGCAATGCTACTGGCTGCTATCTTCAGTTACTCACTAGGTCATCGGCTGAAGAAGAACATGATTTAAGCTTGTTTGAGTAGTTTTATATAGGATGTAGACACAGGTGTGAAGGTGAAAGTGGATGTGGTGATATGTGGTTGTCAGTTAGGGTTGAGGTTAGATGTTGAGGAATCTTTGGTTAGAGAGACACACTATCTATAAAATAGGAGTTGAACTGTATTGCAGTTTCTAGTGGTGAGTTATTGGGAGAGGTGTTTGGGTTGTACCTTTGGCCAGAATGTAAGATTTCTTTAATGGATGTTGACCAAAAATATTTAGGGTTGTGTTTAGTGTTATTTTGAAAGTTGGTATAGTATAGTTTTTTCTTCATTTACTTTGTTTTTTAGTATGAGTGCAACAATGAGTGCAAAGTTTTCAAGATAGTGAAGTGCAGGATATCTTCCATTATAGCTGTATTGTCACCAGGAGGGATATAAAGGACATTAATACATATTTGTTTATAATTGTCTATTCTGAGAAAGGCAATAAGGAGCTCTTCTGAACTGAATTTTGGTGTTAGTTTGCTGTAAGGGGAAATGTGGTACTTGTTTGGAAATATTAAAGCAGTACCACCACCTTTTCTCTATATACCGTCATTATGAATAATAATATAACCAGGAAATATAACCTCAGAGTTGCTTATGTTGAGTTTAAGTCAACTTTCTTTTACAGCAAGAACATCAGGCTTTATGTTGGGTAATCCAGGCATGTATTTCAGCAGTTTAATTTCTTATACCTCTAACATTTATTGCAACAAAAATTAGCTCTCCAGGCTTGGGGATTTGCTGTTGATGAAGGCACAGAGGTGTGTGGAAGAGAATTATCTTTGTGTTCATTACGATATTTGGGGCCAAGATGAGGGTTTATATCCTCCTTGAAGGATTTTAGTATATTGGGGAATTATGCATATTTGTTTTTTGGAGAGGATTATTGCACTTAATTTTGTTTTGGTTTGAGTTGATGTGCAGTTAATCAGTCTCTATTTGGAATAAAGTGAGGTTCAATATTAAATACGTTTGGTGCAATGTGTGCAGGGTGTAAAGAGGAAGTATGCCTAGGTGGCTGAGACAGAGTTGGAGAGAGTGTTGCGGTATATTATTGAGTCATGGTAGGATGAAAAATGGTAGAGTAGAAGAAGATGAATAGAAGATATGAAGAGAAGCATAATTAAGTATAGAAATCTGTATTTTAAAGATATCAGGCAGTAGAGAAGTAGCAGTCAAGAAGGGAACAAGAAGTTGCAGAACAGTAGGAGAATCGATGATAGTGGATTCTGAAAGCTGGAAGAGGAAAGGAAAAGACGTATTTTCTATAAAAGTAGAAAGGTGGTTTGTCCTGGTAGCATCTCTGGAAAGTACAGAATATATGGGGTATTACAGGCTAGAATATAATGATGCAGTCAAAATCAGAAGGAAATGAGGATGTATATAGGAAAAGAAAATGATACAATTTGGAATAGATGGGTACTATTAAGGAGACTTGTGATTATAAATGCATATTGTGCAAAGCAGTATGGGAGGGAAAAAGATACCTGGGAATGGGACTAAAAATTAAATAGAGATAGGGAAGTAGGAAACGAAACAGAAATGTATGTATAGAAGTAATAAGGTCATCTGGAGAGACTTTTGGAATAAGAGACTATTGAAATGTGTATTAGGAAGTATAATATTACTATATTATGATATGTAGCATGGCTAGACAGTCAGGCTTGTTAGGGCAGAAGATACATTTGCTAGAAATTGTGATTTCTAAAATCATTCACAACATATTGTAAGTAATTATCACTGCCCCTGTACATGCTTTGTTGTAAGTAAAACTGTAAAAGAGCAGGACAGTTGCATATGTTGTGCCTTGAACCAAATGCCTACACACAGTACCATTTGTACAACAGACATATGGGGTTAAAGACACAATTAAGAAACAGGCTTTAGCCTGAAGATGATATTTGTTAATCATATATATTTATATTCTGTGCTATAATGCATCAGAGTATCACAATATATGTTTCATATTAAATTTTTAATTTTCTTTATCCAAAATTGGTCATCACGGGGGCTGCCACACTAATGTTTGTGTGTTTTTTTCCTTGTCGCTCATTTTTTTTCAAATACAGTTTTCATATCCATAATATGACATGCACTTTATATAGCAAGCAACGTGCTTTCTTCTGCATTCTGTGATGCAGTGACTTTTTAGACTGTCTCTAGAACTAGATTTTTTTTTTCATTTTCACTAAATTATTCTGATTTTGTGTAACCTATAAACCTCTGAGGAACCATGCATTTCATTCTGCAATTACATCTTCTTATGCAAACAGTAGGTAAATAATAGGGGTTATGTTATATGTTCAAAGACGTAGTTTATGAACAGTTTTGAGATCCTCCCCTCATGCTTAATGTGTGAAAGTTATCAAGCCAATCTTAGAATTCTGCTCATCCTTTCTTTTACAAAACAAAACAATAGTCACTATTTATTTATTTATTTATGTGTTTATTTAATATTTGTTAACTGGGAAAATCCAACTTGGAACAAAGCCAATTTTCAGCGGAGACCCATGGACAAACACTCCAGATGCGTGTCTTATTCAGTCCCCATGTAATACTCACTCATGTTAACTTAAAGGTGTGCATTGTTTTCCTTCTTTCTGAAAACTTATTTTCTTATAGAATCAATTTCCTGACTAATGTAGTTAATGGAAAACTTGCTATTTTAAAGGAAAATACAACATCCTAATAAATACTTGTATGAGATTGTTTGCATATAGTACACAATAGAAACATTATAACTGTCATTGTTAATTTTCCCCAATAAACAAATAGAGAATTTCATTGTATTAAAATACTTAGTAGTAGCACATTAATTAATTGCAGAGTATATTGGGAAAAAGATGTTAAGGATGAAACTGCCAGGTAACAGGAAAAGAGGAAGGCCTAAGATGAGGTTTATGGATGTGGTGAGAGAGGGCATGCAGGTGATTAGTGTGACAGAGCAAGATGCAGAGTACAGGAAGAAATGGAAACAGATGATCTGCTGTGGCGACCCCTAACAGGAGCAGTCGAAAGAAGTAGTAGTAGCAGCACATTAATAACGTTTTGATTAACTCTATGAAATGGCTTACTTTTAACAATGACTTCTGCTAACAATGCATTCCTCATATATCTTTACCTGTATGAATTATTGTTCTAAAAATAGGGAGATTAAAATTCATATGAAGTTGTTTAAATGACATGTTGTAGGGTAAAGAATGTTTCTTTCTCATTAGTAACTGATAGCTTTATATGTTTGTGCTAGCTTTGGATTTCATAGGTGCTACAGTTTTCTAGTTTTCTTTCTCAGAATGTCTTTCTAAAGGATGAGAAGCTCCACTCTGTTTTTTCTCTTTCGAGTTAGATTGTTGTTTTACATAAAGGAAACAGTTTCTAAAGTTTTAGTATGCATTTTCTCTGTTTAGAATTAGGCTGTTTTGCACAAAGGAAACTGATTCCTTCAGGGAATTAAAGACTTGTATACATGAAGAAGGAAATAGTTCTATTCTTGCTGAGTACAACATATGACCTGCAATGTCAGTCTTTTTAAATAAGATCACCAAAGGCCAACATGCTTTACTTTTCTCATATTTACTAGAATAGTCATTGTCGTATTTACTGCGTAGATAATTTAAACATTTTACTGTCATATACCACCATCATGATATATTCAGCTTTAAAGGTTATACTGTTTGTATCACATGAGAGTCCATCTTGTAGTTTTAATACTTGAGGTGACTATGTTGTTAAAACTCTTGCCATGTCCTTGCTTTCTTTTTTTTTCTGATGCTCTGAATATTCTGACATTATTTCTTGTCCTAATGATCTCCAAATGTTCTACTTTATTAACTAGGTATTTCATTTCAGTAGAAATTGCATCTGGTTTTCCTTCTCCGTTAGTCCACTTTCCATGCCATTTAAGAAGTTTCTCTATTTTTAATCTCAGTTCTCTGTTATGAAGTCAAAGATTTAAGTAGTTGTGTTTGCTTGACCCATTTATCTTAAATGAATTGCATTTTGTTATAGAAGGGATCAACTTTAAAATTAAGTTCTTGAATAAATGAAACCATACGATTAGAGCTTTTTAGTGAAAGTTCAATGGGATATGATATTATAGAGTTATTTTTGAAGAAGTCCGTTCTCAATTATTATTATGAGTTGTTCAGAGAGAGAAGTTGAAAATATATTTTTAGGAATATTCTGCTATATTAAGGCTAAGAAATATAATTATAACATTTAAGACAGAATACAAATTTCCTGTCAAAATGTAATTGTCCCTGCAGAGTATCACAAAAAAATAATATGAATTAATAGTGATCTTGGTACGGCATTGGGATTTGTGGCAATGCACACCAACAGCAAGCTTTCATGTTAAGTTCTTATCAAGAGTCTGTTGTTAGGTTCAGAGTTTTAGGTATCCAAATGGTTATAAAATCATCAGGCTTTCTCACTTCATTTCTTCCAGAATGCTATATATTCTTATATTTTTTCTTGTTCTCCTTTTTTAAGATTTTTTGTCTTATGTGCCAGAAGTGTATTTTCTGTTCACTGTAATCTCATGTTGTTGCAAGTTGTGTAAAAAGCCTCTGTTTGTTGGGAAAGTTTTTCTTGCATAATATCCATTTTTTTCATTTCTCTGTTTCTATAGTAAGTTCATAAAGTAAGGGATCATCTATTACATATCCTTTGTAAGAGAAAAATGTTCCTATGGTTTCTGGAATTTTTCATTCTGTTGCATAAACAGATTAGAGCTGCACAACAAAATATAAGAAAATCAGCAAATGAGCAGTCCACAAAATATTCCATGCATTTTGCTTGAAGGGAAAAAAATATCAAACTCTGTTAAGTGAGGAAGAAAACTTTTATGTCTTTGGAGATTTTTTAAATGAGAAGTACCTGTAAGAAGCTTCCAATTCATTTGCAATCTGGGATCACATCCCAGCTCCCCATCACTTCCCAGTATAGTTAAATTCCTGTTTTCTTCCAAAAAAAAGGTTCATGAACCACCCCAACTACATTGAATTTTGGGAAAGCAGTATATTATTTTTATTATTATATTATATTATATTGTATTGTTTTTAAAAGTTGTGCCCTTATGACTTTAATTAGCTTGTATCATCGTTAACCACTAATTTAGTGTATGTCATTGCTATAAATCTCTCCTCAGTACTAAATTCATCAGTTACATAAGTCTTCTTAACATTTTTAAACCAGTATATGGCATGTGTGAAAATAAACTATGTTGTTGTGTCTTTCGGCTTTTCCCGGTTAGGGGTCGCCACAGCGGAACTCCGGTCCGCTAATGATTCGCATTAGATTTTTACATGCTGGCTTACTGGGCCTAACGCACAGCCTTCAATGAAGGAATGCCCATTCACGCATGTCGCCATACAGAAGATGCTCTAACTGAGAATCGAACAGGCAACATCTAACTGTGAGGCGACAATGCTACCGCAGCACCATCACTATATTCTTTATAAAAAAACTGTTGATGCAATCTATGTGTGTGTCCCCCACCCTAACTCCATGGTTGGAATCATGAAGAAAAAAGAAAAGCCCCATAAAATTAAATAATTTCAGAGATACTAATCAAAATCCTGCTGGCACTGATTTCATACTAAAAGCATTGAATGGGGAGTTGCATGTTTGTATATCAAAGAACAGAAATCTGCGAGTTTGTACTTATTCATGTTGCATGCTTTTTAGTTAGGGCAATTGATTTTTCATCATGTTTAAGCAGCCACATTGTTTAAAATGTTTCCATAAATTCAACATGTATTTAAGGTGTTTAGTTGAAAGTCACTTGTTTAAGTACTACACTGCCTAAAGCCAAACAGCTAAATCATCTTGTTCTGTGGGATGCAAGTTTTCCCATGGCAGCCTTGCATCAGGCAGTGTCTGCTGCCATTTCTCAGAGATTATGGAGAAAGTCCCTTTCTAATTTTCATTTTTAGCTACCTTGTCTTGACTGACAGTGTAATTTAGGGAGTCTCAAGCTTTAGAAACCATGAACTCAAGTCTCCTGTTAATCAAATAAGTTGCTTCCCACACTTAAACTGAAATATGAGTTCAGGGAAGAAACTGCAACAGCTGTGCTGAGAGAGTGGGAGGGGGTTGCACATTAGGGAGAGAGTCAGAAAGGGAATTTTAGGCTTCAGTAGCAGAATGGGGAGTTTAGGATTAGGGAGTAAAATGTGGTCTTAGGGTAATGGAAAGAGGAGGAAATTATAGATTTAGGGAGTGGAAGTTTTAGGCTTAGAGGGAGAGAGAAGTGAGTTTTAAGGTTAGGGAGTGGGAAGGAAGTTTGAAGGTTAGCGTTAAGGTTCTGGTAGGGCTATGCAGCCCTATAAGACAGAGTTTTAAAAGGGCTAAGAATTTACTTGAGACTTTATTATGGGAAATTTGAATACTTGCCAGTTTTCAGCAAGGAAGCATGTCAATAGAACACAGCTCTTGAATGCTTGTAGTAAATCTTGTAATTTAGACTTGATTAAGCCGACATCTTAATCCTAAATCTGTTTATACTTACTGATATGCAGACAGTGCTTTATTTTTCTCTTGTATGACTTATAACATCTGCCATTGCCTTGCAACACTGAATGGCCTTTTTGGTTTGTTTAAACAATTTTATTTTCTGTCATAATATAGCCACAAAAAATCATATGTAATAACTGAAAATCGCAGTGCTTCATATCATTGTAGTTTTTTAATTAAAAACAAAATCACTTTAGTCAGTCATTTCAAAATTCTCTCCTAAAGTGTCTTGTAATTCAGTCATTACAACAGATCTACTACAAGTGCTTGTTTGCTATATATTCTCGACAAATAATGTAAAGAGACACATGCACACTCATAGAAGACATGTAATATGGCAACATCTTTTAAATCTATACAGAAAGGCATACTTGAAAAAATCTGTATTTTTCAGTGCTAGTTTTCAATGTTTTTTTTGTCCTTCTAAGCACAGCAGTCTGGGTTATGGAAAAGTATTATCATGTATCCATTTCCATGAGCCACGCATAATATACGTGGCTCAAAGAACACATCTGTGGCCTTAGGTCAAAGCGAAGTATGGACACATCTGTTAGTGCAACACACCTCCTTTGGCAATTCACTTGTCAGTAAGTTTAGCTTTGGAATGTTGACTGTTACAGCAAATAGCAGCAGAACAGGAACAACAAAGCTGGTAGTTTTGAAAAAGGAAAAAAAAAAAGAAAAGCTTTATTTTTTAATTATGTACTTCATGTTGCAACTTACTATTAAAATAAACTACAGCACAAATTGGATAAATATTTTATGGGGAGATGATGGGGATGCCTCTGTTAATGGCCATTATTTTTCCTCCGGTGCTACTCTCATTTCCAGTTAAATTATCTGCACCTTTTAATGTGGCATTAGTTGTTCCAATTTACTGCCTTTTCATTACACCTCTCTAATTATTGCTCAAATCATTCTAACTTGCTCCAGCTGCTGGCTATGTCAATGAAAAAAAAAAAAAGATTTTATTATTTGATCCAGCTATGGTATGTCTTTTTAAATTGTAATTTCACAGGTGTTGTCCTGAGATATTTGCTCTGCAGGTTTTCAGCCTTTTGCAGTCATTTTTCTCCTTTTCTGCCAGCATTAGTTTTACTGATAGACCATTTTAATTGAGACTAGACTGTTTTTGATCTACAGCTTTTGTGCTAGCATTCCGAGTCATGGCCTTTCTCATAGCTTCACTTTCTCACTTTTGAGAGGGACAGCACAGAAATTATGGAAACTGCAGGGTTGGCTGTGTCAGTATCTCGCTCTTTTCAGTGCTGCTTTTAAACTTGCTGCCTCTTATCTTCCTTGCCCATTGTTAAGTGTTTCAGTGCACCCCCCCATATGTTAGGAAAGATAATGTTTGTTAATCCGAATGCCCTTAACTGGTAGGTTGTCTCGATCAATGGATGGAATGTCAGTGTCAGTAAGGTCACAGACTGAACTGCACGTCAGAGTTGGAGAAGAGTGCAAAAGTGAGTGTTTTCTTTCTCTCTTTCTTGTATTTCTGATACCTGATTGTTCTGGAAGAATTTCTCCTAGTCCTTACGAACATGGTCTCTGGTATACAGTATGCCAAATAGCAGCTCTGACACTGAAGCTTATTACCAGACAAAACAAATTTCAGCGCAACAAGGCATAGGTTCATTAAGTCAAGACCTAAAATTCACTAAAATGTTCTTGTTTTTGTTCATGGGCTTTTCCATCCTAGAGTCCCAGCCAGAGACAACACCTTTTTTGCTGACCACCAACTTTCCTGTGAAAATGGTCCACGTGATAGGTACCCAAGATTTAGGGAAGCCATTTTCAGTAGCTCGCATGAGTCCATAAGGTCACCAACACCTGAGCTGTCCCCTTGAGATACTCAAAATCTAGTCTATAGTGCTACAGGGAGAGCTACCTGTGTTTACTAAGAATAATTGACTGAATGCACATTTCACTGTAAGCATTGTAATAATGTTTTTTCTGATTATCTCCTGGAAGGCTGATTACCGAGGTACTAGAGATTTGGTGATTTCATTAAAAGAAAGACATTTTCACTGGTTTCAGTCGTTTTGTTTTGTTGTTTTTTTTTTGGTGCTTGGTGGTTTTGTAATAATGTTTTGTTTCTCTGACCATTCTTCACACTCATACTTACTTATGACTGAAAAAGCTCCACACCTTCTATACATGAAAGAATATATCCTGCACCCTGTAGTTAAACAAACAAAAGGAGAACTTCACCATGTAGGTACAGAGATTTTCCTCTGCAGATACTCTTCCTGAAAAATTCATTTCTAAGCATTTTCTAAGGTGGATTTTCTAATTTGAAAACGTCACCTACACAAAGTTGCTTTACTTTTATTGTTATGGATATGCTTTAATGCAAATGCTTGCCTATTAAATGATAAAAATATACTTATCGTTTTTTTTCTGTATGTATTCTCCTTCATTTACTCATTCTGTAAAACCTGCTGGGTCAGTCTTTGTCTTGTATTTTATGGACATTTTTATAGGAAGTATCCTGTTTATCTGTTATACAGGTTTCCAGTGAAAATGCTCCATGTGAAGAGAATTGGGAATCTTAATAATCTTCATTAGGTAGCATGAGTTCATAAGGTTATTAATACCTAAACAGTCTTCTTGAGAGCCCAGAATGCTTATGATTTTTTAGGTCTTCTGTTTATTGGAATTGTCTTCTTGCTCTCAGTTTTGTTTCAGATACATTCACAACTGTCTAATGAGCTTCCTTTTGTAATGTACTTAACTTTAATTGTGAGAATAAAATGCTACAATAGGCAAGAGAACTTTAATAAAATAAAATTCGGTAAGCACTTTCACAGAAAAGATTCTACTTCATCAGATCATATAAAACAGTATAACTCACACTGCTTAAATATATAAAATACAGTTGGATTTAATTCAAATCTCCCAATGAAATTCAGTAATGGCATGCATATGAGCCATACACAATCACAACAAAAATGAATGAGTCTCATTTAAATAACGCTCTTATTTTCAATATCAGTCTAAAAAAGACCCTGCCATTTAAACCATAACTTTTATCAACTTCCCAATTCAGAATCCAAAATAGTTCCCTGCTCTCCATTTTATTAACTTAATCACCTAACCTCCCATCCTCTCTTAATATTTCTGTCACGTTAAACCTAAAAGTATGATCGTGCCCCTTTTCCATAGCATGTTTAGCCAAAGAATTCCTCTCATTGTGCTAATATCGGGTTCATATTAGAACGACAAAAACGCATTTTATCGAATGCGTTTTTGTCAACACATGTAGGGCAAACAGCCAAAACAGCGACGCGGCTATTCAGCAAATTCTTTCCCTGGGAAAGAAGTCACTTGACCGCTTCATTGCTTTGCTTATTCTGTAGTGTGGTCCCTTGTCCGGTATAGCTCCCGAGCGTGGTTGTGCAACAGTTACTGACCTTAGGGTTAGGGTGTGGGTTAAGGTAAGTACATATGTATGAAAGTGTTTACTGTTTTTTATTTTGCATTAGATGTATGGTTGAGTTACATGTGTGTGTGTTTAGCTGTTTACTTTTGTTTTGGGGGGTAGGATTAGGGTTAAGGTAAGTGATTTTGCTGTCATTTTGCTGACATCATGTTTTTTTGTGAAATTGACCAATATTGTTAAAAGGAGGGAATTTCAAATGGTTTTTAACAGAAGGAAGTGATGTTTCTTACTGTCAAAAGAAGTTTGTCAGTGTGACAAATGAAAGCGCTTACCTGGATTACTGCTTTTTACTTATTGTACTTTGGATTATTTTAATTAAAAGGTTTTCTTTGCTGCCAGACTGGATTCTACTTTTTCTTTTTAAGGTAAGTGTGTTTTGTTTGGAACTGTTTATGTAAATCTGTGAGAGTTACTGACCTTAGGGTTAGGGTGAGGGTTAAGATAAGTGCCTATGTTTTAAAATATTTACTGTTTTTCTTTTTGTTAGATGTATGGTTGTTTATGTGCATATGTGTATTTAGTTGTGTACTGGTTTTTGGGGGGGGTATTGTTAGGGTTAGTGTATGTGTTTGAAAGTGTTTAATTTTTTTTTTTTGGGAGGGGGGGTTGGAACAGTGATTTCTTTCCCTAGGAAAGAAATCGCTGTTCTGTGGTTTCGACATTTTCAGTGTTCGCTGAATATTTGTCGATGTAACACTGTTCGCTGTTTTCAGCATTCGGTGTTGTTATATAAACCCCTAATATCCCTTATGTGGTCCTGCATACATTATAGAAGTGAGTGAGTGATCTGTCTTACCAACATAAAATTGGTTACATATCTCACACTGTGCTAAATATACAAGATGTCTGGAGGTGCAATTAGCTTTTACTCTAAAATAATATTTCCTTTTAGTTTCAGGATGTTTGCCATACGGGAAGATGGTTATTTGCTCTAAACCTTCCAAACCCCTATTCCTATTGTAACAAAGTAGTCTCTTTAATGACTTTCTATTCCTAAATCTAAAGGTTGGCGGAGTCCCAATCACATTATTCACTTTATCATCCGAGGACAGTATATGCCATTTATTCTTAATGATATCATATCTGGAACTAATATTACTAGAATAGCTCAGAGAGATATGTGGCCCTTCATCATCATGGGTCCATCCTGATGTAAATCAGGGACCATTCCTTTATCTGAAAAATGAGGTACAGCTCTATTTGCTCTTAAGTTTTTTATATCAGATATCCCTCCTTCTAGTGATGTGTCTCCCTATAACCTCTCTGTAGAAATTTGTTACGCATCGTAGCAAGATCTGGTACCAGTCTCTCATCTTTATTATTCAAACATGGAAACATCATAACCTGAACCCTCACAATGTTCTTATATATGTGTGGAGTATGTACATTCTGTCTATGTAATATATGATTCCTATGGCAACTCATCCTATACCTACTAGTAATGATATTATTGTATTCATCTTTCTCTAGTCTGACGTCTAGATACTTTCTACATCTTTCTGAAATAGTGGCAGGAAACTTGAGAAAAGTGGTTGCACAATGCAAATATGCAATAAAATCTTGAAGTTCATCTCTGTCACCTGTCCAACGAAGGAAAATGTCATCCACAATCCTTCAGTAGAAGGTTATATGTGGACCAAATCTATTCCCATTCAATACATGGTTAACCTCTCATTGGGCCAGTACACTATTTGCATAGCTTTTGGTGCATGGGGTCGCCATCACCACCCCAGTCATCTGGAGATGGTACTTTCCTAGAAACATGAACACATTATGCTCTAGTATGATCTCAATAGACAGAGTAGAGCAGGCATACTTGAACTGTAATTACTGTTCTCTTTTAAAAAGTCTCTAACAAATTTAAACCCAATTCATTAGGTATCACAGTGAAAACTGAACATACATCCATGGTAACAAACAAGGTATATTTATTCATAAGATAACAATCTAGATGGTTATACAGATGACCCCAAAATATGAATAATATGAACACAATGCATTTACATTTATATAATACTATTGAAGAACGATGGTATTACACAACATGACAAAAAATCTACGACTGCAGTGAAAATACAGTCAAAAAGGCAGAAGGTAAAATTACACACACACACACATAATTAAGTCAATTAAAATAAGAAAAATCCATTGGTGCATATTCCTGTTAGATTTGTTTCAGTGTGAAATAACACAGCATTGATATTGCAGTTTTACATGAAACCTTAGCAGAGTGAAAGTAGGATGGGGGATAAGAGGTGCTAATTGCTGAGTATAAGAAGGGTGGGGCAATAAGAAAAAATAGAGCAAGAGTGGGGGTAAATGAGAAAAATGAAGATGGTGATAGAGAAGTAAAGGAGTGTAAGAAATGGGGAAAAAGAGGTGAGTCATGTGGGATGTGAGCAGGAACATTCCCAGAGGGTTTTGAGATGGGAATGAGGCAGGGTCTTAAAGGCAGAGTGGTTGTCTGTAGTACGAATAAGAGGTGGCAGGGAGTTCCAGAGGTGAGCTAGGGAAAAGGATAGTAGGTGTTTGCCTGGAGGATGAGCAGGCTTGTGCAGTTCAAGAAAATTCTGGTCATTGGATCTTAGAAGTCTGTTGTCTAGGTGGATTTTGAAGGTAGAGACAAGGGAGGGGCAGATGGAGGGATTAAAAATGAGTTTATGGACATGAGTAAGTTGAATGTAGGTAGGATGGTTGGGAATTTCGAGCCAAATTAGTTTGTGTAGGGCATTGGAGTGGTGCTAGCAAACTTAGAAATTTTGTTATAACAGGAGGGCAGCTTTGTTTTTAGAGAAGATTGAAGGTTGGTAAGAAGAGGGGAACCATATAGGAGAGAATGAATGAGCAAGGTGTTAGAGAGTACAAGTTTAGTAGGGGAGTGATATAGTAGTTATGGCGGTAGAGCATGCCTAGTTTCTGGTGGGTTTTCTTTATATTGGTTAGTAGGTGGGTATCAGATTTATATTTTCATCAATAAGGGCTCCGAGAAGGTTTGCATGGGATGCTGCGTCGAGAAAGGTGTTGTTCTGTCTGGTAATGGAGAATGAGTTCTTGTCTATAATGGTATGTTTTGAAGGGAAATCTAACATAATTTTAGTTTTTGAGGCATTTTAATACTAAGATAATTCATTAATTTAAAATTGAATAATATTATTAATGTCCTCTAAAGTTAAGGGAGCATATAAATCTTGATTCTGTAGCATATCATTGATGGCTGAATTATAGAAATGAGTATCCGTAAGTACCAGCACCCTACCTTTGTCAGCCCGTCTTATAGAAACCATCACATCCTGACATAATGCTCTGAAAGCCTCTGACTCTCTTTTGTTTAAATTGCAAAACTTCTTTTCCTTACTGAGTTCAAACTACTAAATAAAACATTAAGATCGCACTCACAGGTATTACTAAAAAGTATGACTTAGAACTGGATTAAAAGAACTGGGTTTCCTAAAAGGACTCTCTTGTACGTTATTTTCCAGGAACATCGTCCATACCATCATGTTCTGGGCAAACAGTCTGATATACAAAGCAACTTCTCGTAGACTTGCCTCCTGTGCAGGAATAAATGATGATCCTTTTTGCAAAATGGATATTTCATCTGCGGTCAAAGTCCATTTAGATAAATTAAAAATTCAAGAGTTGGTGTTCTCTTCTACATCTGGTTCACTGTTCACATTTGAGTATTGTCCTGTAGGTTTGTTTTTCTTTTTTGCCTCTGCTGGTCAAGCAGACCCTCTCCAAAGAATCTGCACTCTGTATAGGTAGTGGAAGACTCAGAAAAACCTGATTGGAGGAGAAATTGGCATTCACATTCCTGAGGACTACTTAGCTGTGCAAAGCTCTCTGAAGTCTCTGGAGTTGCTTTCCTGACTGGTACATATGCAGCAATGGTATTGATTTCTGTTTCTATAGTAGCCAATGATTCAGTTTTATCTAATGTATTGTTACCACTCATAGCTCATAATTAAGTGTTCTTTGGCCATGAAAACATAAGACCATTTTTAAAATCAGTCAGATTTCCTCTCTCTTTTTTTTAACTTTTGTTGTTTTAAGTGCAATTTAATTGTAGTTATTTTTTGTATTCATTTTGGGAAACAGATAGAAAACCAAAGTTGTAGATTGTACATGCACATATTCTGTCTATATGCATTATGTAATAAGTGGGTTGTTCTCACCTCAGCAAAAATATACCTAAACATGCGTAGCATAATAATGGACATTTCTTTACTCGATAGGCCCACTGGACATGCAGTCCCTTTTCATGGGTGACCCAGGAGCCTGTTGGGTTAATGTGTTCAAGGTCACACAGAAGTTAAATGAGGGTTGAAGGAATCAAATTCCATACAACAGAAAGTGCTGGTCACAAACCATACACCAACTGCAAGACACATTTTACAGACTACCTTATTTTATAAGCATCTCTCAAAATCAGAATAACTTTGAGTCCAAAAGATGTGAGCAACCTACAAAGCAATAAATTCCAAAACATATCTGTAGAAAGCAACTTAGAGATATGATCTCATTTGAAAAGTAATATATTTTTATGTTCATATGAAAACGAAATTCAAAATTATGCATACTTTCTGTGGTACATATAGGGAAATATTTAAAAAAAGTGTATACACTTCATAAATGTAAATTTCATGTGGTGGCATTAGGTACTCGCAGCTGAATTTATCCAAGACTTTTTAGTTTCTAATATCATGAGAAGAATGGACTGTATTCCTGAGTCAAAGTATGATTAAAGTTCATGAAATTAGTATTGTTACAGTCTTTGAAGTTAGCCAGAAGTGCTTTTTTTCAGCACCAAAATGTGCCCGGAATTGACTCCTCCTACAATTTATAGGGAGTTACATGTATCGATAACATATCTAAATATGACTGTAAATTCTTTTTTATGAGATCTACTGCTCCCACTACTTTTGGGAATGTGTGGGTACCCTTCTTCCATATTGCCCTTGTTTCTGCCTGAAAGTCCTGGTATTTTTTTACTTTGTGTCTCTGTATGCAAGACACTGTAATCACTGGGTGTAGCAATTTCAATAATCAATGCACTTTAATGATTTAGCACTTGATTCCCCATGAACATGCAGTGCACTGCTAGAGAGAGGTGGCCCCATCCATCTGCAATCCCACCCAGTGATGAGCGGTACTCCTTGATTACCTTGCTGCAGGAGTATTGCCAGAAAATTCCATTTTGCCCTCAAAAACTGTTTTCTGTCCCCCCAACCCACTTGACATGTTAAAAAATGGACACCTTTCAAAATGTTGTCCACTAACAGTTAATACATGTGCATATAATTTTTATTGCTTTTTACATTAGCAATCCTGTCTGTAAGCAAATAATGTGCCTGTTGTTAGAGGCATTACTTTAGACAGCTGTAGACATAATATAGCGTGAAAAAAAGTAATAGAAAGAAAAAAATGTACTCTTTAGAGTACAAAGAGTATGCCTGGCTGCACCCTTGCCTTGAGGCAGGCTATCCCTAGCCAACCAGAGATCTGCGGTGCTTTGATACCATTACATTTAGGTTGGATTCTGACCTAGAGGTGTTCAGTCATAATCCCACAGGTGGTAACTTTACACATACACCAAATGTCTGAACTTGTGGTTCCTCTCGTACTGAGCAGGATTACTATCGCAATAATACATCAGTAGGGTAAAACTAACCTGTGTCTTGATGGTCTAAACCCAGCTCACATTCCCTATTATTGAGTGAATAATCCAACACTTGGTGAATTCTGCTTCACAGTGACAGGAAGTAGTGATATCGAGGGAACAGAAAGTGACATGTCTATGAATGCTTGGCCTCTACAAGCCAGTTATCTCTTTGCTAACTTTTCTGACACCTCCTTCTTAAAACCTAAAAAGCAAGGAGGATTGTGAGGCCTTGCTTTCACTGTCTGCATTCATTCTGAAAGTCAAGATCAAGCAATCTTATGCCCTTCTGCTCCATGAGAGGTTTCTGTCCTCCCTGAGCTCACCTTAGGACACTGCATTACTCTCTTCAAGGTGTACCATTCACATCAAACTCCCCATCTGACTATGTTTCTGGAGCAGGCCTTGCCTGGATGCCCAGGTACTTGGTGCCATTAGCAAGAGCAGGGAAACCTGGTTCCCATGATGTTTTTGGAGTCTGCCTTTATTAATAAACATTTTTTTGTCTTCTGTCTGGATGCTGTGTTATTCATTGATATATTTACATACACACAAGTGCAGATACATAGCTAGAGAGAAAAAGAGATTGACACACATGCACACGCAAAGAGAGATTTGCAGAGACAAAAAGAGAGAAATTTTATTCGGTAATCTGCAATTGATTATGCATTGCATATGTTCATTTGGGGAGCACTGAGAACAATTATGAAAAATCCATACTGTAGACATAACTTTTTACAGACATAGGCACACATTTAAATGCCTCCCTATAACAGCCACAAGACCTGGTACTATAACTCCAGTTGTCATGAAAAATATAGTTTGATTTCAAGTGTAAAACAGTAGATTATGAAAATCTCTCTTTCACTTTTAATGTGTTTTTGTAGGTGAGCACTTATACACCCCTACTCTCTGTATACTGTACTATAGGGGCTCAGAACACATTTCCCTAAAATCTGCTATATAGTCTCTCAATTCCCAGGATCCTAGTTATTGTCCTTGAAATTACAACATGGATCCTAATATACATGTCTTTGTAGACAACGTTATGCTTCGTACCATACCCCTTTAGAAGTCCATACAGCATTTGCATATTTATATTGTCACCTGTCCATCACTGACTGACTTCATATCCAGATGTGCATCGGTACTATATGTCAGTAAGAATATGCTAAAACAAAGTACTTGTAGTCACTATTAGCCGTCACTGTAAAAATGCATTTGGATGTGATTATTAACAAGCAGTAGGATGTTGTAGCTGGTGTTACACTGTGAAACTGAAAACAGTGGTTTGAATCTCATCACTTCTTACTTATTTTACTTGTTAAGTAAATCAGTTAACTTTTTTTGGTTGCATGATAAACACCCTCTGCCACAAAAGATGAACACAACTGGAGCAGTAATTGATGGTACCGTGAATACACCTAGAACAGTAATTTATGGTCTGCTGTTAAGCTAAGACATGCATCAAACAGTATAATTAAGCTGAACAAATATATACTGAAATACAGCTCATTTTATGTTCTGTATGTACCATTCCGTTCAGCATTATCTGCATGCTGTAACTATGGTATGCCTTCTAGATGTTGCAGCAGGATAGATGTATTTCATTCAGGCAACCTGACTGAAGATCTGCATTTAAAAATAGCAGTCATGTGGCAGGACTTTTGAGTTATGAAGCAGAACAATTTGTCCGTAGGGCACTATAAAGGAGCACGCAGTTGGACTCAGCAGTATAATTTCATTTATCTGACTACACGAGCTATCTTATAGTAATTGTTCATTCTTTTCCTCTAGGGCATCATGGGCTGTTTGCTAGTTTGACTTACGCTTCTTGTTCCACAACTGCTAGCACGCAGCTGAGCTCTGTATATTGCTTTCAACTAACTAGATCAGTTATGCCCACTCAGATGAAATTGTGTGTCTCAATTTCATTAGGTGAGATATACTCCAGATGCATTTAGGATGTGAGCAGCAGATCCAGTCTGCTCTTTTTATTTTAGCCATTAATTTTGTTAGAAAAGACAGCAGACATCTGTTAAGTACATCCACTGAAGTGCAGTAGCAAAAATAAATGCTAGCATTAATAAATCCTCCGGCACAGTCATGTTTGGTCGTCTTTGCAACTTGTGTGATACTGTACATCTTTCCAGAACAAAATGAGCAATTCACTAAACCATCAGTGTCTAAAGTAGGGCACCGGCATCACTATATCATATGACCATGTGTATTTAATGAAGTGATGTCATAAGTGAGTTTTATTGGTTTTTGCACTCATGCTTTCTTATATTTGTTAAGAACTGAATTTAAAAGAAATGGCTTATAATAAGATGCTCTCCCTTTTAGTACCCAGTAATGTTTTGTGATATTTTCCCAGCTGTCTTCAAAGTAATCTTAGGCACTGCTTTTCTCTGTCTCAGCAGAGTACAAAATGTCATTTTTTATTGTTATTTTTGTCATCTGAAATACATGCCTACAAAGATTAGCAGATTAAAGTAAAAACACAATTTTGGTACAAAATAACAGACATACTTAAAAAAAAAATCAGTGTTAGTGTCTTAATTTTTGCAGAGGATGAAAAAGAAGTTTAGTTTGAATACAAAATTAGTCTTTCTCAAGACATAATACCTAATTCTCCCTCTCTAGCCACAAACAGAGATAATAGGCAGAACTAGTTTATATAGATAGGGCATGCGGGTTTCCTTTATTTTCACTTTTTCTCCCAAATCCTTTATCTTGCAGTATTCCAGACAGTTACATATACCTATAATGTCACTATTCAGTAGCCATGGTTTTCCATAAAAAACAATTTTCACTCATTTTTAATGAAATCCTACCCCTTTTGGACTATTTTTCTACAGTAGCCTGTAACATTATAATTTCTTTTTAATGCAGTGTGCCTTTCCAGTTGCTGTATTCCACTTCCCACTACTCTTACACTTTCTGGTCACAGTTTTATATGGCCTTCTTATTTATCTTTTCCACATTCTCGGTCAGTGGAATTTATCCCACCTCCAAACTCATCATTAACCCACGTTTCTCACTTTTCTTTACATGGTGTTGAAGTGCTACATCAGCTGTCAACATCTGTCATGATTCAGTGCCACTCTCCTACCTTCTGGGATAGTCACGCCTGACTTTCACAGGTCTTGCGTCAGACCGTCCATTTATCTCTTTGATGGATGTTCTCATTTCCTCCTCCTGTCTGTCCCACACCATCTTCTCAATATTGCCTTCTGCTCTACAGTATAGATGTTAGCAGAATGTCCAGATTTCTGCCTCGTATATTTCGTCTGTTCATCATACAATCTGTGGTTTTCTGGCAAATCACAGCAGACTGAAGTTACTAAATAATGACATATATTTGAGTTTCAGACTTCATATCCTTCAGAAAACGTATGCAAGTACAAATTCTGTTATTTTAACAGCTTTCTAAGTTTATAAGAGGATTATTTAAAATGTGTCCCTATATTTAGGCCTTTGTCCCCTGGTTATTTTAGGCTTTGTCCAGATTTCTTACTTTAAGAATTTGAGAGGTATGGGGGTACTACTTGAGCATTTTCTGGTATAAATATGTGGCATTTGAATTATGGCATATTTTGCCTAAATACACTACCACGATTGATTTAAAACACAAATGACTGAATCACGTTTGTTGGAAACATGTAAGGCTATAGAGAGTGACTACTTGTAAGGTTTTGGATCATAGGAATTACAATGCAAACTAGTGTTGGTCAGTATTCAGCCCTCGTTATTGCCCACTGTTATGCTATATCTCTGTCTCTGGAAGTTTGTGTCTGTGCACCTGCAGTGGTTCACTGTGTGACGAGTTTCTCTCTTCTCCATAGCTGAGTAACTGTGGAGTTGTTTTATTTAGTAAGAGGTGGTTTTGATGTGGAGCGGGTTTGACCCCTTACAAAAGAAAGTAAGTTTTGGAGGAGTATCTGCTGTATATGAAGTTTTAGTTGTGATGGAATTCAAGTAAGTGTGTTTTACATACAGTTTTTAGACATTTTGCAATCAGATGATGCTTCTTAGACAAAAAAAAATAAACAAACATATGTATACATGTGTGTTTGTGTTATTTTCACATATATAGGAGTGTAGTTATGGTTGTGTGTTTGTGTGTGTGTATGTATATATATATATATATATATATATATATATATATATATATATATATATATATATATACACACACACACACACACACACACACACACAGATGTAGGTATAGGTATGGTTTTATACACACAAGCACAAGGACACAAACTTATATCTCAATATTTAAAGAAAATTAAACTGAAATTTTCAGGGGGGGATGACAAACACTGAAAGCACAAAATATCTAAAGCACTTTAGGCTGAGTGCTCATTTTTATACTGTTTCAATAAGGAGAGTGCAGGCAAATGAATGTCTGACCTTTAAAGGTTTTAGTGGTTGGCCTGTATGTGTAAGTATTTGTGGGTTAGGATAAGGGTTAGGCAAGAGGATAGATTTACTGTTTTGCATATTTTGTGTAGTATATGTTGAGTCATTTTGTCTTATGTATTGGTGCTGTTAGGGAAAGGGTTTTAGGAACATAATGTGTCAGTTTGGGCCAGGGGTACAGTTGGGGCCTAAAGTTTTGGGTTAGCACATTTGAGTTATGTGGGGTAGAGTGATGAACTTTCTGAAATAATCTTTCTTTCTTTCCAACAGATAAGTTTTTCTGGGAAATCTGTACCCCTAAGAAGGGAGTCTTCCTTAGGACAGATTAGAACTGTACAAAGAAAACGTCCTTTTCTTTCTCAGACAGACACTGCTTTCTGCTTAGAAATATCTCAGGATTTTGAGTTTAATGGTATCTGTGATTATCATGACCCCTGGGCCAGACTTGACATGAGAGATTGATGAGATTTGTAAGAAGGGAGACACAGTGGTGTGCAGACCAAGTATCTCTTGATCTAGGTCTCCCATTCTACTTTCTATCTTCTTGGCTGTTTGTATTCCTCCAATTGTTTGGGGTCCTGTATCAAAAGGGTAAAAAGTGCAAGGTCTGTGAAACAAGAGGTACAGTCAAAAGGGCATACATTTTAAATTGATGCTAGCTATCAATATCCTTTAGGTTGTAAATCATCTCTGGTTTCCAGGACCTATGCAAGTTGGTACATCTTAACACCTTTGCAAAATTGTCAGAATTACTTGGGAGGTGGCTTCTCAGCTCATTTGACCCTTAAGGCTTCATATATTCAGTCAGAGAAAGATATTATAGTAGACAAGCTCATCAGACCCAGGACAGATCCTCACCAATGAGAACTATTATTGGGGGACTTCCAGAAGTTGTGGGGAAAACCTCAAATGGATCTGTTTTTCTCTTTTCAAAACAGACAGTTAACAAAATTCTGCAGCAGGCCTGGAATGCAAATGATCTCTTATTTCCATGGATGGGAATTTTGTTTTATGCCACTCCAGCCTTTTTACTGATAACAAGGTTTCCCCTAAACTTCCAGAAGGACTGCCCAGAGACAATGATGGTGACTCACTTTTGGCCCATGCATCTGTGTTTTTTTTTTTAATATGGGCCAAGGGTAATTACCACAGAGTCCCCTCTTTCAGGATTTACACACACAAGCCAGCAGTTGTTTGATACACCTCAGCCTGTTTATATTTCAATTGTTTGCCTGCACTATATGTTTTGAGATCTTTTAAACATCTCTTTATCTGAGGATGTGCAGCAGGTAGCAATGGAGGCAAAATAGCTGCTACTTGTAAATCAGCTACAGGTAAGTGGAGAAGATTTTCCAGCTGGTGCCATACTAAGAACCAGGACCATTTAATGTCTGGTTGTCTTTGGTTCTAGCTTATTTATACGAGTTATTGCCATATGACCATTTTTACTCCTCTATCTTTCAGCCCTTTCTGCTTGTGTGCTCACAGGTCCCCCTTTCTACCTGTTCACAGCTCAAGCAGTTTTTGAGAGTTGACTTTTCTGTCTGCCTAGAAAACTGGTGACATATTCTTCAGACCTTATCTTAGTGTCTAACAACCTGACACATTCCTTTTGAACCAGTTCATCAAGCTATTTCAAGGTTCTTGACTGGAAAACCTTTGAACTGACACTCATTTCTTTTGGAACAGTTCATCAGATTATTTGAGGTTCTCATTTGAAAAACTATGTTACTCTTTGCTCTGACTTCTGCAAGATGAGTATTTGAGTCACAAGTTCATTTTGTACAGGCATCTTATCCGATTTATTATTTCCCTGTCTTCTTTCCATAACCAAACAACAAGGAAAAAAGATGTCTACTTACCCTGGATGGCCATAGGCAGCTCGGATACTACTTGGACATAACAAAATCCTTCAAGATGGCTGATCAGCTATTGTTCCCTGTGAAGGTTAAATAAAAGACAACCAGTGTCAAAGCAGGCAATTTATAATCAGAGTCCCATGCTCTTTCTTCTGCTATTCTTACTATAACAAGTCCCTTCAAGGCAGAGTGAGGCTTTCTTTGTCAGGGCCTTGGCTTTTTCAATGGCTTTTTGGAAAGAGGTGGACTGTATACATTTTCTAGAGCATCATCTTGGTCATCTATTCATACTTTTTCAAAGCACTGTAGATTGGATTTCTTAACCAGGTCCAGAACTAGCTTTTCTATAACAATTTTACAGGAGCTTCTGGATTCATAAATATCTCCCTACTCCCAATAAGCGATGGTAGTAGTGAAACTTTCCATTATGGTAGATGCTTGACTTGATCAATAATGCAGTACCAGTCCCCTCCCACCCACAATTCCCCTTTCTACTACACTATCTGTTTGTACTAGGGTGTGGATGTACATATACTCCTTATATGTACAATTTTGCATATGTTTATATGATATATTTATAAGGTTGTTAGAGCGCATGGAAGGCATCCTTAAACTTTAAAAAGTAGCTCATGCATCTGCAACACTGATCAATTAGAACATCTCCTGCTATGGTAAGTTCTGCATGCACAACAGTACTATCTCCTTAAAATCTTCTGTTGTGTTATGCGTGTGTGGTTATGTGCGCACTAAGACGCTTTGCGTACCACTTGTACACCTTAAGTTACAATACGTCTGACTGCTGACTTGCTTCCTTGACTTTTCTTTCTTCATCACGAACTTCACTAAAACACTTTGATATTGAAACTTTAGCTCTGACTAGCCAAATTTAATCAGATTTAATTGTGCAGCTATTTGGGAAATTCTTTAATTTGAGAGTATGTAAGAATGTGAATTGGTAAATCTTTTTAAAAACTGTATGCCTAGCAGTATACATTGCTTAGTGTATGCATCTTGATTCATACACGGATCTGATTGGCAAAATGTTGTCATCTGTGTGTATTACTATTTTTCAATCATGTATGGCAACTTAAGTATATAGCATAGTTGTGGCATTTAGAATATTGTGATTATTTGGTTGTATTACTCTCCTGGTCATGACGTGCAAACAAACAGTCTCTCAGTAATCTTTTAAGTTCAAGGCAATCCTTTGTAAGAAATAGTTTTGTGCATTTTATTAATCTAATTTTACTGCCCTTTTGCTTTGAAATACAAACTTCATTAGCATTGTTTAACAAAACTATCAGTTCATATTTTTATTATCTGCTCGCAATCCATCAAGGTCTGTACAATTAGTTTGTCTGCTGCCTTTCTCCTTTAGTCTCCCTTCTAAAATTCCTTTCCAGTTGTTAATGAACTGGTTAACTGAATGCAGCAAGAAAATAAATACAAGCATAAATAATAGCTGCATCCTAAATTTGTGTCAAATGATTAATTAGAATTTTACTAGCTCTTGATAAGCTTTATTAGGTCAACAAATATTCATTAAGTGTTGTCAGTATTGCCAGTTTTAAGTATTGCTTAAATTGAAATTAATTATATTGCATTCATGTTGCTAACAAAACATCTCCTCAAGGTGTCTGGACCCCACACTGCCTAAAGTCTATTACTGTTTAACAAGTGGCACAACATTTCTGCATCTGCCAGAGCCATACAGCTGTTTGTGTACATACTATGTCTGTGCCGCATATGCCTAGCCACATCACAACCACTGCAGAGCTTCATTACAATTTATTTGTATTTTATTTTATTTTACATTTGTTTACTGGGAAAGTCCGACTGGACACAGATCCATTTTCAGCGGAGGCCCGGGGAGAAAAGCTCCAATAACAATACATGCAAGAAAATTACATACAAGAAAAAATAGCATACATAAAGAAATACTGCATCCATATAAACATACAGTAAAGTATAGATTAACAATAAATAAGTAAATCATTTTCTTGGGTGGCGAAAGCTAGGGTGCCTTTTTGCTAGGCTTGTATAAGCCTTAGGGCCAAAAGCCTAGTACCTACCTATGAACAAATAAGCCTTAGGGACAAAAGCCTAGTACCTACCTATGAGCAAATTCTTAAAGGAGGTAGTTAGTAAAGTACAAAGGTTAACATTATTCAGGATTACAACAGCAAGAATAAGATATTCGGTTGAGGTGACGGGTAGTGTTTGCATGTAATTATAAATACTTGTATTTTAGTAAAGTAATATCAGTTGGTTATTAAACTTCACAGGGAAAAATAAATCAGGGGACCCTTAGTAGTCATTGCAACAGGGTAATGGTAAGAATTAACCCAAGGAGTAGCATGAGCAAAGCCAACTGTTTAAAAAGTGGGTTTTCAGGAGTTTTTTTAAATTGAATAGTAGAGGTAGTAGACATTATTTGGCTTGGTAGTGAGTTCCAGATTCTGGCAATACTGCAGGCAAAGAGAGATTTACCAGCATCATTTTTATATTTGATGACATTTTTGAGGTTCTGGCAACAAGATCTTAAGGCTCTAGTTGGAATGTGGGGGTGAATTAGATACTGGAGTGCCGGGGTTTTTCAGGAAGGTAGTAGAGTTTGTGTGCTATAGAGAGTTGATTGAGTAGGAGTTGTTGAGGCAAGTCGAGCCAATTGAGCTGCTTAAGGGCTAGACAATGGTGAGATCTGTATGAGGCTTCAGTAGTAAACTTAGCAATATTGTTATAACAAGATTCCGTTTTGTTTAGATCAGTTTGGCGGAGATTAGTAAGGATGGGAGAAGCATAGAGAAGGATGGATAAGAGATGAGTCTTTGCAATAGTAGCTTTGGTATGTTTTGTGATAAACTTTTTGTTCCTATAGAGGAGTCCCAGCTTAGTGTTTACTTTCTTGATGGTTTGTCATATATGGATGTCAAATTTCAGGTTATTGTCTATTTCTATGCCTAGCTCATTATGAAATGACTATAGCCTCAAAAGCTATTTATCTTACGGGAGGAAAGTTTTGCTAAAATACCATCAATCAACCATCCTGTGAGACTGTCAGAGACTTTTCTTTTTTTTGTTCTATGTGTTTTGCCTGTTCATGCAGTTCAACATTTAATGCACATATGCACACACACACACACACACACACACACACACGGATACTTTTGTGACTAAAGCACTGTCTTCCATGTGCTGTCCCAACCCAGGCTTAGCACACCAATGCATCAGACGAAGAAAAGGCAGGGGGAAATAAATAGCTAAATACAAAACTATAACATTAACTAAATGCAAAGGGACCAGAGGTAAGTCATTTTATACAAAGACAAGTAAGGAGTATGATACAAAGTCAAGAAGAGCTACATATAATGACATGCAGAAAAAGTGGCATAGTTTTTAAAATTAAGAAATACTAACAACATGTGAGATGCTCTTTTGAGTAAAAAAATGGAGTAAGGAAAAAAAAAAAAAAAAAAAAAAAATATATATATATATATATATATATACACACACACACACACACACACACACATATACATGGATCTATTTTGATTCAGCGAATTTATGTTTCATCGAAACGTAAATTCGCGACCTCACTTTCACGAAAGTGCATTTTTTTCGAACATGCACTTTTGTGTAAAAATAAAAATAAAACCTAAACCAAAAAAAACCCCACACGAAACACTTTTATGCAGGGGGGCAAGCCCCCCTGCACCCCCCACTTTACTAGTCTCAATCTGAGATCGCACTACAGTGGGGAAAAGGGAATATTCCCTTATCCCCATTGTACCACGATCTCAGCAATAGTTTTCTTAGTTGTACATCAACACTAAACATTGATGTATAACTAATATTACATGTAAACTGCATATTTTTATTTCTTTTCTGTTTTGTTTTTACACAAAAGTGCATTTTCGAAGAAATGCACTTTCGCGAAAGTGAGGTAGCGAATTTACATTTCGATGAAACGTAAATTTATTGGATCAAATGCGATCCATATACAGACATACATATTATACATATGTATGTATATTTGTTACGTTTCTTAACTTGGTTGAAGAATTGGTACATGACCTTGTTCAGTCTTAACATGGGCTACAAGGCAACAAAATCTGTAAAAAGAAGAAACAGCTGTTTACAAAATTTAAAACAGAAATTTATCAGAAAAGATATAAAGTGGTGTGTTACACATGAAATGAATCACAGTAATGAAGTTAATATTAAAAATACATACTCATAAAATGATTTTAAAAACATGCAAACAAGAACCTTGGTATTAGTCCTTGTATTACATAATACAAATCTGAAGTGCATTTAGATCATAGAAATGGTGTAAATAGCATAGATGGGAGACCCCATTTTCACAAGGACGA
The DNA here is from genome assembly GCF_019279795.1 of Protopterus annectens. Classification (NCBI taxonomy): domain Eukaryota; kingdom Metazoa; phylum Chordata; order Ceratodontiformes; family Protopteridae; genus Protopterus; species Protopterus annectens. Next base: position 141,488,739 of record NC_056743.1, on the reverse strand, counting down.
GTGGTGACAGTATGTCAAAAGCTGGTTAAAGAAAGTTGAGCGTAACTTACTGTAAAGTACACTTAAGGTAAGAGAAGAATGAAAAAATAGAATTTTTTTTTATTACCTCATGATCATGGGCAAAGTCTGAGAGGGTTACATCTTTCAAAAAAAATAGATGAGCATGAGCAACACAGTTTGAAGGGCTGGCATTTCAGAGGGAAATGTTAGTAACATTTTTACAAATATGGTAGTGATTGTTAAAGCAGAGCTCCTTAGAAAATTGCTGCATCAAAAACAATGCAATTTTAAAAACACATGGGGCAGTGAGAGCAGATCTTACCTGTGATACAAAAACAAAAAATTCTGTGGTCAAAAAAGTTGTAGCATGTTTAAAAAAAAAAAAAGGTTGTAGCATCTTTGCTTGTAGCAGAGGGGATAATTGGGCAATCTGGGAAGGTCAGATGGCCTTTGTTGTCTTCAGGGTGTGTGTGTGTGTGTGTGTGTGTGTGTGTGTGTGTGTGTGTGTGTGTGTGTGTGTGTGTGTGTGTGTTTGTCATTATATTCCTGTCAACCTTCTTCTGTCCCTTGTTTCATGAACAGATGGACAGCCAGACAAAGTGTAGGAGACGGGACAAAATGAATAGCAAGACAGAAGTCATATAAACACTTAACAAGTCTCTCGGCATTTGCAAGGATAACTGTGATTCACTATGAGGACAAGAACTCAGTATCTGTCTCAAAAGAAGAACAAACAACTTATTCATTAAGCCTTTAAAATCTACAATCTCCTTTCCCGCTGCAGTACAGGCATTTGTGGATCTTTTTATCCAGTCACTGAATTATTTTCACTTAAATTGCTGAGAACACTTTAGAACCTTGAAAGAAATTTTTATTAAGGATCACTTGCTGCTAGTATATAAAATAGCATGTGATGTCTGCCACAGATTTCCCTAATCTAAATACAGGTCTTTTATTTCATAATACAGACATTAGGAACTAGTGATATTTTACAAAGTGAGCTGTGCATCTCTTAATTCTTATTTATACTGACAGGGCATCTCTGACATTTAGCAAGAATACATGATGTGCCACTCTAAATTATTTATGCCGCCATATTTAGGTAAATTTCTTTCTTGCTGTAGATTGCACTTCTCTGTCTGTCCAGCAGGTGTTTGCAGACTTTCTGTGGAGGAAGCAACTGAAACTATGGAACGTGTTTTTACACGATGATGTCGGAAGAAGTGCTTGAAATCCACACCCAGGAAGAGGCTATGTCTTCATGAAACTTGAATACCTTCAGTGAACTCGTACCAACAAACTTGCTACTACACAATTAATTGTGATTTCTTTTTCACTATAATCCCATTTTATAGGTATAATATCATTTACTGTTAGATTTACAGCATTGCCTAAATACATAAAGCATATTGCACGAAAGTATGTTAGCAGTACTTACCTTGAAGAGAGCAAAAGAAGAATCTTTGTTCATAAGTGTAAGGGGAAAGAGTGTTCTCAAGATGGGATAGAATGCATGTCTCGGGAGGGGGGTGCAAAAGTAGAAAAGTGTGTGTACTTGTATATCTATAGAACAGAAAGGGTGTTTCTTGCTTTATTCAGTGTATGTTCCTACACCTTTAGCTAAAAACATACCTCTCAGCTGTCCAAATTTTTGCAGAATGTTCACATTTTTGCCTCCTGCTTTTTGCCAGTTCCTCATAAAATTTGTGGGTTTTATTCTGGCATATCACTGAGGGTTGATTGAAGTCATTAAATAATGACATGCATTTGAGTTTCAGACTTCATATCATTCAGAAAAATGCATGCTAACACAAAGAATGTTATTTAGCAACATTCTACATTTATAACAGCAATATTTGAATGAAATCTGTCCATATTTTGGGGGGCTTTATCCCCTATTATTTTAGGCTTTGTACAGATTTTTTTTCTAAGAAGTTGAGAGATATGCTTTTGTGTAAGTCAGGTAATTTTGCCGCTTGTAGCTCTTTTGTACTCTTAGTTGCAAAAAATAATAAGTAAAAATGCATTAACCAGGTATTTGTGGTGCATTTTCAAAAAAATGTTTCCTATTGGCCCTTTTTAAAGAAGGCTCATTTAGTAGAATTACCTAGTATAAAACTTCAACAAGAGGACCTAATACATGCTTCAGAAGATGTTTATTAATGCTAACAAATGAAGAGCTATTCTAATTCAACAGTGCAATATTTATTAAGGAATCCTTATTAAGTAAATCTGCAAGCAGATGTAGCAAACGGCAAGCATTGTCATAATCTTCCTGATCACTAATGCTCTTTAAAGGCTGCATTAATCACCTTCTGCAGAGAAAGAGCAATAGTGAATGAAATTTGTCTTTAGCTAATATAAGAACAGCGTCACTTGTTTCTAGTACTCCACCATGTTTCAATGTTTGCATAGGTGTGGATCGATGGGCCTCATCATTCGTGGATCGATGGGCCTCATCATTCGTGGATCGATGGGCCTCATCATTCGTGGATCGATGGGCCTCCTCATTCGTGGATCGATGGGCCTCATCATTCGTGGATCGATGGGCCTCATCATTCGTGGATCGATGGGCCTCATCATTCGTGGATCGATGGACCTCCTCATTCGTGGATCGATGGAACTCCTCATTCGTGGATTGATGGGCCTCATCATTCGTGGGTCGATAGGCCTCCTCATTTGTGGATCAATGGGCCTCCTCGTTCATGGATCGATGGGCCTCATCGTTCGTGGATCAATGGGCCTCATCGTTCGTGGATCGATGGGCCTCATCGTTCGTGGATCAATGGGCCTCCTCGTTCGTGGATCGATGGGCCTTCTCATTCATAGATTGATGGGCCTCATCGTTCGTGGATCGATGGGCCTCCTCGATGGACCTCCTCATTCGTGGATCGATGGAACTCCTCATTCGTGGATTGATGGGCCTCATCATTCGTGGATTGATAGGCCTCTTCATTTGTGGATCGATGGGCCTCCTCTTTCGTGGATCGATGGGCCTCATCGTTCGTGGATCGATGGGCCTCATCGCGGGATCGATGGGCCTCCTCGTTCGTGGATCGATGGGCCTCCTCGTTCGTGGATCGATGGGCCTCATCGTTCGTGGATCGATGGGCCTCCTCGTTCGTGGATCGATGGGCCTCCTCGTTCGTGGATCGATGGGCCTCATCGTTTGTGGATCGATGGGCCTCATCATTCGTGGATTGATGGGCCTCATCATTCGTGGATCGATGGACCTCATCATTCGTGGATCGATGGGCCTCATCATTCTTATTTAGAGAGGTAATTTTTCATAAGGGTAGAGAAAGTAGTGATAAAAGCATCTAACAACTAAACTCAGTAATATAAAAAGTTTTGTTTCCAACAGAATATTGACCTGGAAATACATCTTTTAAATAACGTTCCAGATATTCAAGGTCACACAGTGGGTTATACACTGTGAAAGCTCATTAGATACTTGCATTTCTGTTAATTTACCATAATCTGTAGATTTAGCTACTTTACATATATTATGATAGCATAATGAAGAATGAGGTGAGAGATGCTGCAAATCTGATTTAGTGTTTCCTCATGAAAAAGACCTTAAGTCTCGGCCCTTCTAGACACTAAAAGCACAGATTGTCTGTACTCAGTGTCATACAGATTCCTGAGTGGTGATCTTTGCTTAGTCTATTGTGTTATGGATGGCCAATCACTGTTTGAAGTCCTTAATCTAAACAGAACCAGTAGTTAAGCAAACATCTGTATTACCACATCGACAGCAACAGCTGACATGACAGATACCTAGCCAAACATATACCCTGTTTCTTGAGTGGGCTGCACTTACATATCAAGCATAGTATTTCCATAACGACCTTTAAAACCAGTCTGGATGACTGGAATAGTCATTATAAAGTTTCACTTGAGGATATGTGGCAAAAGTCGTCTTAATGGCGGAGGGCTACTATTAGTCTTCCACCAGTATGCGGTGATGTGGCCGATCACCTGAATGGTTTCCTTTGGCCATAAGCTTAGTAGCAACCTGCGAACCCATGATGCATCTAATACAAAATATAAATATAAATCTTGGGGAAAAAACTCAAACTAAAAATGAAATAAACCAAAACAATATAACTCAGCCATATAACGCTCCAGAATAAGAAATATAACCAGAAAACAAAAATACAAATTAATATAATAAGATATGATCAAAGCATGCAATCTCCCCTACTCTCTGATGAGAATAAAACAGTGATCTAATGCAACGCACAAAATCCCAAAATACACAATTATACCCCAAGCACTATAGTATCCTCTGCGTAACTCAAAATTTATGTCAATACAAATCTAAAACAATAAAAAAGTCAAAACCAAGAAACAAATCAGAAAATCAGAACAGAACAACTAGAAAAACATCACATTTTATTGTATGGGATAATTTACAAAATTTGTTAAAAAAATTCTAATTTCAATAGCACAGTATTTTAGTTTAATTAATTGATCTGATTGTAGTGGATGTCTTTGTAAATACTTTAGTTGTTTTGTTGAATATTATAATAATACCTATTTTTAATTATTTGTATAAAATTGTTATGATATTTCTCTTATATGTTAAAACAATAAACTTGTTTTGAAAAAAAAAAAAAAAGAAAATCAGAACAGAGGAAAATGAATGAAAATGCATTAAAATAAAATATATTACTGTTAGGGAATACAAATAAAATGCATTATTACAACAAAATGGCCATTAACATAAATAAACATTTATGAAACTTAATTTAGAAAAAATATTCTATTCAGTTGTACTGAAATAAGAACAGAATGAAACGTCTAAAGTAACATGAATCTACTCACCCTAAACCTCATTCTTCAAATCCACTGGACCTGACATTTCATTTATTACACCTACTGCAGAATCACATATAAAGGACATACATGTGTGCATAGTTGTGTCTGTCTGTCCGTGTGTGTGTGTGTGTGTGTAGATATGATATGATATGATATATATATTGATATATATATATATCTATCTATATATATATATATATATATATATATATATATATATATATATATATTTTTTTTTTTTTTTTTAAATCTGATCCAAGCCAAAATGATAAGTTATAATTCTCAGGTGACTGTCATTGTATTTAAGCTCAAATTATTCTGTAATGTAATTATTCTGTAATTTTGTAATATTGGTTTGTTTTTTACACTTATTCTGTAATGTTATTTTATTCACTCACAGTCTGTAAGAGTTGCATTGCCTTGGGTTAACAGTTGACCTAACTACATTCAGTACTCTGGTTTTGCTGGTGTACCAATTTATTGTCTGTGAACTTGCACCCTTTGCAAACTCACATTCATGAATTCACCCCATTTTGCTTATAATTAATATACACTATATTACTTCTGAGTCAAGCTTCTTGTACCAGGACTGCATAGTAAGTTTGAAAACAGTAAATAACTAGTTACTATGAAACAGACTTTCTTTGGAAAAGCTAAATACGCTGGGAACAAAATGCAGTGCAACTTAGACATTTTCAAAAATGAGACACAATTTGGGGTGTTTTTCTTTTCCAAAGGAAGACAGTTTTGGTGTATCATGATTTATGTAATTATATTATCTCTCTATAGTGATACAATATCATAGCAACTCCTTCTCAGTAATCGGAAATTAAAAACTAATGCTGCATTGATTTGTAGGTGTCATTTGCTATATTCAGTTTGACTTACTCAGGTACTGATAAATAACTCTTGAAGATGGATTAAATTTCACTTTTGCCATAATCTTACTGAATAACTTCACACATGAAATGATCTCCATCTTAGATGTAAAACTAACACCCCATCTGCTTTTTCTTATATGCTGATCATCAAATGTTTATAATTTGACAAGGCATTCAAAGACTTAATCCCCATAGGTTGTAATAACGGTTAGAACTTCTGTACCCCTAAGTATAATTTTGGTACTCAGGAATGTGTCTAGCTGATGTTAACACACAATATAAGATTGATTGATGCTTCTCTGTATGGGCCACATAATTTCACAAACCCATCCCATGTAATAGCATCATTTGTATGTTTAGCTGCAGTTTTAACAGTAAGTTATAATGCATTAAATACAGAAGAGCTTTGACTTAGCAAAAAGTATATGCTGCAGCTAAAGAAAAAAGTATGTCAAAAAGTGCCTTTAAAAAGTATCAAGCAGTTATACTTGCTGCTCAGTACCGAAGTATGTGTGTGCAGTTAGTGTTCCTGCATTGTAATGCTGAATCACAGCTAAGGCTCAGCATTACTTACTGAGATCTCAAGGTTATTGCAAGGATTTTTGTTTGTCCACCTTCTGCATAGATAAGATGATTCTGTAGTTTCCGAGCTGCGATTATTTACCATTTCTACTCTCTCTCTCTCTTTTTATTGCTTACCTGATTGTGCACTGATTTTTTTACTCCCGATCACATCTCCTGCTGTCAACAATGAGATAATGAACTTAGAAGGGAATATCTAGATTTAACTGCTATGTGGTGCACCATACCTCAATGAACTACATAATTAATTATTCATGAGAACTCATTGAAATGCCATCCTTCTGAGCAGTGCTTTGTGATTAAACCATAGGCGTTGTAGCTTGGCCAGATTTCTTATGTATCCGCAACTGTAAATTTGGGAATATGTCTATATATCTGATAAGAAGGAATGTTCCAAACAGATTTTACAGATCAGCAAAAATGATTGTGCTGGAGATGTTTGTAAAGAATGCCTTCCACAACTTAAATTAGCAGTGTGCCTTAGCAAGCTGTACAAATATGAATAACGGCAGAGAGAGTCACAGTGCTCTTTTAATATTCTGTCAGGAAATGTGCCCATTTCAGTAAGTACTGTTACCTTATCTTCATGAAAACTGATATTACCAAGTTTTGGGTAAATAATGCTAAAACATTTTTAATTGCACTTGCTGCATTAGAGTTGATATATAAATTGCTGCTAATAACTTTTTCCAAATTTCTGATATGTTTTTCTCCAGAGGTCACTGCTAATTGGAAAGGTGTAGCATTTCTAAGTTCTGATTACTTCTTCCATACTACAGCAAGAAAACACATTATACAAAAAGTCTGGACTAAAACGCTGAAATTACAAATGCAGCCCACTTTGTAATCAACATAATTACATAAACGTACATCAAAGCAGAGATAAAGATGTGATAGAGAAAGCAGATGTTAGCACTGACCCCTGCAGCACACTCACTTCAATGCGGTCTGAATAAAGATTATACTTTGTCACTTGATTATACATAGTGATATATAAAGATACCTAGTGCATTAGTAAATCTCAAATGCTTAACTGTTTTTGCATGAAAACACTCATATTGGATTTTACTAAAATATCAAAATAATGCTAAAAGAGATATCTCAGACATTGCATTCTCCCCTAAAACTTAGCAAGTGTTTTACAGCAAAGTTAAAGTATAGTGTGGCTTCTACTCTTTTACGATACATATTAAGCAGACCTGTTGCATTATATACCACCACAGTAATTAGTGAGCACTTCCCTTTGTATCCTCCTTTCCCATGTGTGCGTTGTTGGAACATCAAGCAACCTCTAGCACTATGGGACTGCTTTCCCTTTTACTGATGTGATCATAATCATTACCCTGATGGGAGGATTAAACAATATTAACAAAAATCAGGGCCCATAGAACATAGAGGAAGTTGGAGTGGGTGGCCTTTGATGTTGCCACTACTACTTAAAATTAGTCTATACAAGTGCAGCTACAAAGTTCCAGAGCTTTCAAATGTAGCACATCTTGCAGTATTATAAGTAAAATAAGAAGGAAATGTGCAACTTGAATTTTTATGTTCTGTACAGAAAGATTAGCTGTCTAATAATAATGAACGTTACTGTCTTCTTACACTGTGTGAAAATGGTAAGATTCTGTTATTAAAGAAAATGTTTGATACTTTTGCTGTCTTCATATACATCCTGCTCAGCCCTTCCACTACAAGCAAAAATGCATCTTTTAAATTATTTTCAAAAGCCCATAAATTTTTATTTGATGTTATTGTTGTCTTTCGATTTTTCCATGTTAGGGGTTGCCACAGAGGAACTCTGGTCCACTAATGATTGGCAGTAGATTTTCACAGTGCCGAGTTGCCAGCTCGACGCCCAACCTTCAATGAAGGCACGCCCATTCACGCATGTCTTTCGGAACGCCATTTGACCCAATAGGAGGACATGCAGATTCCACACAGAAGGCACTCCCCGCACACTAGCTGAGAATCGAAACGGGAGAACCCCTTGTTGTTTGGCAACAATGCTACCGCTGCACCACCGCGGATATATAAATTTAATTTCAAAAAATAAGTTTCAAATTTTCAAAAATTTAAAAGTGTCTGTTTTCACGGTTACATGACCAAACTGTTTCGTAGCTCCACCTGACAGGTTTTTATTTTTGTAGCACCTGAGACACAGAATACATATTTACTTGGGATATATTATTGATCTACATGTCTAATTTCCATCACTTTCAGCATTATTAAATAGATCATCATTTTAGACTGTATGATACAGGGAGTGAAAAAGAACTGATGCATAATACTGAGAGTTTAGGCCAGATTTATAAAAGGCTTTGTATGACATGAAAGGATATACAAAGCCCTGTGTGATTTACAAATCACACTAACACCATAGAAAAAGATGAGTCCAAAACCCTATCCTGCCCACACCCGTGATGCTGATGAGTCACCATTAATTGGAGCTTGCACCAAATAAGATCCTTTCTTTACCTTAATATTATAATTACATCCAACATCATTTGCATATAGAATGAATATCATGCATTCATATATCATAATAATTCATGCTCCTGCTGTGCATCACATCTTACATAGTAGCTGATGTAGCTACACAGTAACGCAACCTATGCAGTAAACAGCTGTCATACAGCAGCGCTCTGCAATGCCTTTAGGCTATGTAGCACCAGAGCTACTCCGGAGCACTGGAGCACCTGGTATGCTGTTGTGTACCAATAACTGTTGTGTACCATTAAAGCAGTAACTATGTATCCTTAGCTCAGGGAATACAAAATTTAATTTCATTGAATCAGAATAGTTGACAGTAGCAAAACAAAGAAAGTGTACAGAAGTTGACATTTGCAGTTCTGTAGAATATTTTTGTGAATACCAGGGCCTGTACTGAATAGGAAATTGACACTACAGTGAGGCTTGCATATCACAAAACTTACATGCAGTCATATCAAGCTATCCTGTCAGAAATGTGAGGCCCGATTAAAAGTAAGTAAATAAATAAATTACATAAAACAGCAAGTTTGAACACACTTTTTTGTCTCACACTCATGCCTCTTAAAAATACATATACTGTCTTGGTGATCATAGTACCTCAAGTTTTAAGCTTGCTCAGACATTCAGCAATCTTGTGTTCAACATATATATTCCCATTTGCACATTTGTTTACTGCTTCAACTATTGTGAATACATTTTGCAGAATTTCAACAGACATCACAATAAAACTCACACAATGTGCTAATATAGTTGTTTAAGTAAGTCTTCCCCTATCTCTCTCCCTCTGTGCTACAACTAGGATTTGATATGCATTGAAAAATGTCTGAGGTATGTTACCCTTATGAGTCGAAGCAAATCGTACTGGCTCTAAAACAGAAGCTCACATGGTATTTAAGAATCTATTTTCTCCTAGATAGTGAGCCCAAACTCCATCAATGTACACAGCTTGTGCCATTTGAATTCTTATTGTTTGACTCAAAAATATCTTGTTTTGCCTATTTTCTTTTGTAATAAGATAGTACAATGTTGCATTTACAGTATAGATACAAAGCTACCATCTAAAGCCCTGCTGCCAGTAAAGCTTTCAGCACTGTGATGATTTTGCTGTTATATGGGTCCCCATCCATTAACCCTAGGTTTTAGATTATAAAAAAGTTTATTTGTCTCTCTCTCTACTCCTATAGATTATAAAATAATTGTGAGTTTCTTTATCTCTCCCTGTACTCCTATAGATTCAACAGGAGATTTCCACTATCATGTAATGAGCTTTTCACCAGCTTGAGAGTGTGACATCCAGTTCAGATATACAGATTATTGGATACAGTATAGTAAGATTATGCAGGGACTGTCAGTCTGAAAATCTAAGCCTGTCCTAACATCTATATGTAATACCCTTCCCCAACAGATTAGAAAAGGTATCACCACTAATGTATACTGTAAGCATTATGTGTCTAATGTACTAGGCTAAAATATGGAAACATGAAGGCCAGTCTTTTTTCCAAATTCAATATTGTAAGAAATATTTTTTAGGTGGAAGATCCCCCACTGTGGCCCAGGTAATATAACTGGACATAGCTTGTCTGATGACCAGATGGAGTGACCTTAGTGTTAATGGAAAACTGAATATATAGAGTTATAAAGGGATACTGCACTAGGCAGACCAGCGCCATTTATGAAATGTACTCTGATTATTTGTTACACACAGAAAATAGTGGGACTTAAAGCCTTTATCCTCTACCATTGCATTCCTTCCATTTACCACTCAAATCTTATTACAAGTGTGTGTGTGTGTGTGTGTGTGTGTGTGTGTGTGTGTGTGTGTGTGTGTGTGTGTGTGTGTACACCTTAGAATGATTGTACAAACCACATACTAATTGAAATAGCTGCTATCTCAGGCCTTCCCTCAGTGGAGCTCTTCTGGCAGAATTCCACTAATCTTAGCCCGCAACTTGAATGAACTGACACTGACCACGTACTCCAAACTTTCCACAGCTGGCTACTTTAGCTTCTGGTCCATCAGTGAAACCTGGGTTACCTGGGACGCAATCAGCACCAAAACATGGGTGATTTTAGACAGTCACAAAAATTTCACCAAGGACTGTATTAGCTATTTTATTTAAGATGTTTATTTGTCTTTAATGGACTCTCTCTCTCTCTCTCTCTCTCTATATATATATATATATATATATATATATATTAGTAAAAAAAAACAGTCTGTTCAGTCTGGTTGATATGGGCATCCTGAGACAGTCTAGCAACTGCCTCATGTACACGGACAACTCTCTACTACTACTACCACATAGGAACACAATTTGTGAGAGATGCAATTACATTAAGAACCTAGAGTCAATGCTCTCTACCTTGCAAGCCAATATCTGGTACTGAGAAGATTTTCAACACGAACACCACACCTCAAACACCAACCATGCCTACACAACACACATGCACATATGCAGAGGTCCTCAACAAAAACATGCCCAAACAAATGAGACCTCTGAGGCAAAAAACACACGCAAACTCCACAGCCCACCACACACCACATGTAGTCGACACACCTGTGGCTCACAGCCACTAAGGCCTAAACTTAAACCCAAAATATTAGTCATAGGAGACTCCATGGTGAGACATACAGAAGTGCACCTCACCAGGCTGGATAAGGAGAAAGTCACGGTCAGTTGTTTGTTAGGTGCCAGAATCCACCATATCACCAATGCACTCAAGTCTCTCAACAACAGGTACTGTGTCATAGTCCATGTTGGCGTGAATGACTTGACGTGTACCTCCCTGGACTATATGAAGAGATACATGATCAAGCTCACTGAATGTGTCTTCCAGGCAGGTATGTCCCTAGCCTTAAGCACAATTCTACCGTCACCCAGAAATTTGCTTAGTTTCTGATGTCATTCATGGGGATCCAGTACCTGACATCCTGGGAAGACATGATTAAGAAACCACAATGCTTTTCCAGAGATGGCCTGCATCTGTCTCCCTTGGGCTTTAGGCTCTTGCCTCCCCCATAGTGCCTTTTTTAGGCAATGCCATAAGGTCAAAACTACCAACATGAAAATTTTATGAAAACGCAAATTAAAGTTCATGCTGTTAAACACTAGGAGTCTAAACGTGAAACTGCACTCATTGAAAGCATTCTCAACCCTGGAAGATGCTGACATTTGTGCAGTCACAGAAACCTAGTTCAAAGCTGTGGAGAGCACCGCAGCCATACCAGATTACTCATCCTGTCACACACTGACCCTAAACCATGGGCAGCAAAGCAGAAAAGGAGGTGGAGTTGCTATATATATATATATATATATATATATATATATATATATATATATATATTTAGGTTCCATACACTAGATCGAATTTTCACTAATTCGAAAAAGTGCATGGAATGCTCACTGCAGCGAAAATGCACTTATGCGAAGTTCAGTACAATGAACGGGTGTTGTACTGAACTTCCATGCAGTACTCACGGACCTTAGGGTTAGGGCACGGGTCATAGTAAGGAGATAGCCCGAAGGTCCATGACGATTGCAGTGCAGTGAAGGACATAGCAATGTCCTCCACTATGGTGCGATAGTCACGAACCTTAGGGTTAGGGCATGGGTTAGGGTAAGGGGATAGCTTTACTAACTATCTCCTTACCCTAACCCTGTTTTTTATGTCCTCCATTGTGCTGCGGGGTTTTCGGTGAAGTGCACTTACGCAAAAGTTCACTTTCGTTAAAGTGAACTTTCGCAGAAGTGAGACTTCCTTTAACAAGTTCGAAGTAGTGAATTTTCATTCTTGTAATAGAAATCCATATATATATAAAAGGCATACATACCTCCAGGTTCATCAAACAGTATGATGCACATGAGACACTCCAGGAGCAGTTAACCATTGCCAGGACCCCTGTTCAAATCATAGCTAGCCATAGACCCCAAACTTTGACTCAAGATGCCCACTCCACCTATCTAGACCTCTTTGAATGTATCAAGATTCAATCCTTTACCCTGATCATGGGCGACTTTAACTATCCAACCATATACTGGAAGAGCTACTCATGCCAGAACACAAATCACCAGAGATTCCTTGACTTTGTCACTGCAATTGCCTAGGACCAGCTGGTTGACACCCCCACAAGAGGTGAAAATATCTTGGACATGGTATTAACCAACATGAGTAACCACTGCAGCATCCCTATAGTGTCATCCTTCCTGGTAAGATCCATTCAAAGTCACCATCTCCTTGACCCCCCCCCCCCTCCACAACAAGGGTCAAACAAAAAAACTTCTCCAAAGCTGATTACAACCTCCTGAGGGAAAGTATAAACAGATTCACAGCCCCCTCCCCATCCATAGGAACTGGCACATCTGTCCAAACCTACACCAAAGTATTATACGAGCATTTGTATAGCTACATGGAATGAGAATACCCAACAGGACAAAATCCTCCTCCTCCAAGGAAGAATAAACCTGTCTGGTGGACATCTGCAATAAATAAACTCTATAACAAAAGTAAAAAATTGCTGTCCAGCACCAGGAAGGAGCAAGTGCCTAATTGGAAGCAACCTCTCCTTAGCCTAAAGAAGCAAATAAGAGCACTAGTGAAATGGTCCAAAGCAAACTTCAAGTCCAAACTGGTCGCATCTACTAAAGACAATCACAAGGCTTTCTTTCCCTTATGTCTTCAATCTCAAGGGAAGCACCCAGATATGCCCAGAACTGGTGGTCAAGGACACCACATACACAAACACTGTAGATATAGCCAACCTGCTGGCAGTCAGGCTCAGTGAAAACTTTACTCCTCTGCCCCCCCCCCCCAAGTGAATCAGGACATCCCAGCACCTGCCCCCTCCCCTTATCTCTAGGGAGCAAGTCATCACTGCTCTCTCAAAAGCAAAAAATACAGTGTCCTTGGGACCAGATATCCCAGGCTGCATCCTACATGAGCTCAGGCAGGAACTTGCAGCACCATTAGGCATTCACTGATCCAGGAAATTATAGAGCCATCAGCCTAATTAACCTGATCTACAAGGCCATGGAGCAGATTATCATGGACCTCATTAACAAGGATATTGGCAACCTCCAAACACTCAATCCAACATAGTTTGGTTTCATCAAGGGAGGTCATGTCTGTTAAATTTGATTGACTTCTTTGAGACAGTGACCAAAGTCATGGATGAGGGGAAGATGGTGCACACCACCTACCTTGACTTGACCAAAGCCTTTGATACTATTCCCCACTTGGGTATAAATCAACTCTCTGAACTAGGCATCAATCTGTATGTTACCAGATGGGTAGCAAGCTGGATCACTAATGGAACCCACCTAATCAAAATAGGGAAATCCACCTCTAGTGGTCGACCCTTAATAAGAGGTGTACCCCAGAGATCGGTCTTATAAGTTCATAGATTAGTACTAGGCTAACTGCTCTTGTGGGCCATTTCAAGCCTAGCCAATTACCCTATGTGAGAATCAAACCTAGCATCTTGTGGCTGTAAGGTAAATACTTTAACCATTATGTCATCCTCCCAGTCTTGGGGACTTTGTTGTTTGGGATATACTTTTCTGAGGTGCAGACCAAAACCAGTAGGCTATGACTGACCAAGTTTGCAGATGACTGCAAGCTGAGCGCTGTCTCAATTCCCCTAGTGATGTGGACATCTTCCAAGAGAGTCTCACCTAAACAAATGACTGGTGCCAGAAACATGGCCTCACACTCAATGCCAAAAAATACATCATCATCCCCTTTGGGGGAGAGTGATGTTCCTACAAATTATCACATTAGTAACAAGGTCCTAAGCACACAGTCAATTGTGAGGGACTTGGGCATCCAGTTTGATAGCATACTGACTTCTGTCCACAATATTGCCTCCATTGTACAGAAAGCTTTCTACATGGCCCACATCATAAGTAAGGGTATCTCATCCAGGGACAAGTTGGTCATAACATCTCTGTATTCTTCCCTTATAAGGCCCATTATCAAGTACAATGCCCCTTTCATCATATACCTCGCAAAGCACATGCAGCAGCTAGAGATCACAGAGGTTCCTCACCAGGAGAATCCAGGGTCTCAAATATCTACCCTACACACATAGGTTAAATGTCCTTTCCTTCTACTCAGTCTCCTGCAGACTTCTCAGAGGTGACCTCTGTCTGTCATACAAAGCAATCTCAGACCCCACCTTGATGGGACTTGTGCATACATGCAAGTCAAGCTCTAGTTGAGTAACCCACATGTGCAACCTCAACCTGGTCTGTGACATCAATAGGACTTGTTGGCAGGACAGGTTTGTGTCTCAAAGACTCCCCCTTCTGTGTAATAGATTCCCACTCCACGTCAAGCAGAGTACCTCATTAACCCTTTTTAAGTACAACTTGGATAACTGGATAAGGAACAGAAAATATATCACTGAGATTCCACCTGTGTCCATGCTGGACAAGGGGCATTGAGTGCTGACTTGTTGGAACATGGGCTAAATTTTTGGCTAAGCTTGTAAGGACCTCAGGGTCAATAGCCTTTTAAAATCCTGTGATCCTATAAAAGGTGTAGTACAAACATTCACCTAGAGACTACTACTGATTTTTTTAAGGTTCACTATGATGGCATCTTATTTATTTTTATTTATTTATTTATATTTGTTGACCAGGAGTGTCCGACTGGACATAGGTCCATTTTCAGCGGAGGCCCTGGGAGAAAAGCTCCACAGTTAAAATAAACAGACAGTAGTTACATTGGATTACATAGTGATTAACAATTTACATAGCAGTTACTTACAACATATTTACAGATGATGAACATAGTACATCAGTAGACAACTAGAATCTTTATCTGTGAAGTACATAACAGACATTAACAAATGTTACAATAAGAAGTTCCTGCTGTATAATAAGTACTAGGCTTATGAGCATCTGAGCTTGCTATAATCAAGGTAGTTAGTGGAGTGGAAAGAAAGGTAGTGGTTGGATAGGGTGGGTGAAATATTATACTGAGACTAGTTTTCTGGATGTCTGTTTGAATGTGGGACCACTTGGCATTATTAATAATATGGAAATACATAGGAAGGCATGCTGGAAAAGTAGCCTGCTTTCTCAGGTGAGTATAGGTTCATAGATTCATAGGTAGGTACTAGGCTATCTGCCCGAGGGCATTTATAAGCCTAGCCAGAGTGTGTCAGCTTTCACCGCCCCATTGATTAATTAACTGATCCTCTGTCAAACAGATCCAATGAAGTGATGCCAGGGGGTGTATTTTCTGTTACCCATCCCAGACACATTTTCTCCAACATTGTTAACCATCAATTTATAAGTACCTCAAGGCTATGTATGAAAGATGATACCTGTGCACAGCTGATGGGGTCACTTACGACATAGTTCTTGGATAGGGGCTACAACGGGAAATTAGTTGATAGTATTAAAAGTGAAGTGGAATTTAATAGGTCCAGTATGGCAAAACCTTACTATTCAGGTGGATGGAGAGACAGAACTACCTTAGATCAAAACAAAAGAATGGTTTCTCAACAAAATTTGAGATTTGTGACCAAGTTTACCAATGATGTGACCCTTATACATAACATCATATCTAAAAATTGGAAAATTCTAACAACTGATGCTAGAACAGCTGTCCTCATAGGTAGTAATCCTAGATTTACTTATAAGAGGTGCAATAATTTAAAAGATTGACTTTGTAATGGTGCCAACCCACGTTCTAATGATGACATGAGAATAGGTACTTATCCATGTCATAGGTGTAAAGGGTGTGCTGTTATTTCCAAATGACAGATTTTTGAACATCCTAGTCTTGACTTTATTTTTAGGCCAAAATGTTACACTGATTGACAAACACAAAATGTGATTTATTTGGCAACCTGCGAGGCGTGTACCTGCTTTTATGTTGGTAAGACGACAAAGAAATTTAAAGAAAGAATATTACATCATATGTATGACATTAGAAATAAAACTACGAACAATGCACTGGCCAAACATATTAATGAACATGAAGGACACAAATTTTCATTTAAAGCCTTACACTGTCTAAAAAATAACTTTAGAGGAGGTGATCTGAATAATCCGGTAGAACTAGTTGAACTGAGATGGATACTTAAGTTACAAGCAGACAGACATTCAGGACTTAATGCTAGTATTTGTTTGAAGCCTGCCCTTCAGGGGCATAAATTGAAGTATTGATTTTATTGGCTAACATATCGTTTTGTATTTGGTGTACTTGGTTTTAAAAGCATGATTGTTTGTTTTTTATGCATGGATCTGAAGAAACGTAATACACAAAAGAACTTATCCTTTGTTTCATGATACATTTTTATTAGAAGTTTATTTGATTTATGTTAACTGCTGTGGTAGCCTTGCTGGTTATTTATGTGATTCTTTGCTATTTGTCCAGCATTTGCTTTTATTTGCTGATGGGCCGTTTTATTTGTTATACAAATGATGTATGAGGTGGTTAAATGAGTTTCTCTGTGTTCCAGTGAGTGATATTTGGCTAAACTCACTGATTTGAACTGCAATTTACTTCAGTGCATATTACTTAAAGTGTATTGGTCACATTCTGAATAGGTCTGATAAACAAAGAAAGTTTGTATACTCTCCTTAACATACACAATACAAAATTATACAATTTTTGAAGCAAAAAGTGTGCTGTTTATGTATTTTATTTTATTGATAAGGATGGCCCCTGAATTTTTTGCCAGATCTGGAAATCTCTACCATTATGTAGACTGGACCTGCATTCTCACCACCCAAATTTGTATATAAACTGCAGTATTTCCATAATATATGCATCAATAATGGCTTCTTACTTCCTAGAAAGATAAAATTGTCAAGTTATTCTTGCAGGAGGAACACCTTACATTGAAATTCAACACGTGATAATGTAGTAATGAAACTAAAATGTAAGCAAGAAGTTGCTCCTCGAAGAAGTTGTGGTGGTTATTTTGTTACCCACAATGCATTGCAGCCATACGTAAATTTTTCCCCAATACATAGAATTGCTGTATTTTGTGGGTGTGACTATAGAGAAGAACTGAGTATGCAGTGAAACTAAAAGAAAAATTAAACAACATGCTATAATCTTCATTTGTTTTTCTAAATCACTTTCAACTGTGAAATGAAGGGTATACCAAGAAATGAAATTACTTGTAAAACAAACATTCTTTTGAAAGTGACCAATACACTTTACACAGAATATATTGTGCGAATCAGTGTTTTCTTTGTAGGCAGACATCTGCCATTATCTTCAATCACCCAGAAAGCTATCTATTGGCAGTAGTAGATTTAGCAGCTGGCTTGGTAGGAGGCAAATTTAGTCAGCTGAGGCTGTTGCAATGTGGCAAAATAGAGCAGATTGGAGCATCACTACTAGGATTTTGGATTTACTGCTGCTGCCGCCCTTGCCCGTTCCTCACTGTTTGTTATCCCACTTACATTTCATCACTAAATATTTTATTATTTTGCATTTCTTTTGCATTTACTATAACATCTGTGTATCCCCAAATGACTACTGCTGCCACCTGCCTTTTCCCTGTTAACATTACCTTTAAGAGTCTCTTGTACTTACTGTCTCCTTTTCACCATAAGTAACGGATAAAAAAACACAAGGGACCAAGCTATACGGGCTACATTGATTAGTGAAGTGGGAATCATAGAGTTGTCTTTTTCTTTTAGCACCATTTAGTTTAGAAGGGCAGTTAGTGTCTTAGTAAGACTCGAGCATTTAAAAATTAGCCTTGCCTTGCTGATTCAACAGGGGGACAGGGCCTAGAAATTGTTTAACATTAAGCTGATCTTACTAAACACTACAATGCCAGCCTCAGGTGCAGCATACAGATTTTCTTCATGTAAAAGCTAAAAAAGGAAACAGAGAGGTTATGTGCATACATATAGATTGTTTTGAGGATAAGTTTGCATTAAATAATATCCTTTCTGATTTTTGTAAGGTTGATTAATTCAGTACAGGAGTATGCACAAATGCTTCAAGGTAATAATGATGTTCTTCATGTTTCACTGTTGCAGTCATTACATTTGGGTAATCCTACTGGCAGGTTGCCCTCAGTCAGCCTGAATTCCAAAGTCCTGGGTCCTGCATCGGCTGCTGTCGCCCCTTCCCTGACGTCAGGGGTATAAAAGAAGCAGCCGATGCCATTTTCTTTAGTCTTTCTTGCTGCATGGTGCCAGAAGCAGCTGGCAAGTGCCGGTCGGCCGACTTCTGAGATTTTCGTGTTCGAGTTTCAGATCCGAAGTCTTCAATAAAGTTAAGTACCCCGTTGGGGAAACTTTTTTCTTGCTCCAGACCGATGTCAGAAAAAGTAAATAATTGTATTTCTTGTGGAAAGCAAATACCTCATAAGGATTTTAATTCTTACTGTATTCCTTGCCTAGGCCCTGATCACAACGTTTCTGGTTGTTGGTTTTGTGCTAGATTTAACCAACGCACTATTAAGTGTCGGTATGATTTTGCTTTAAACTATTTTGGACGCCAGTTTAATTATCCAGAAATGTTGTTGGATAGCCATCCGACTACCGGAGTTCACAAAACACACAAAGAAAAGGAGAGAAATAGACAACCGAGGCCCAAAACCGACGACGATGAAGCTTCTCCTAAGCCAGTCGCCGGTTCTCAGTGAGGCACTTTCGCAGCCCCCGACGCCCACTACTTTAGAGTCACAGGCCGCTACTGACTCCCACATGGAGTCAGCCATGCCACTGGAAACTCAAGGTATTGGAGCCTCGGATACTATTCCTTCATATGGTTCCAGAGCCGCTGAGCAGGCACCGGCTTCTGAGGGTGTATTCATACCTAAACATCTTTACATTAAACTGACTTCAAAAGCAAAGACTAAAGCACCTTCTAAAGCAAAGAAACAAATTCAAGAGCCATGTGGTCAGGCTTCTATGCCCAAAAAACAGATGCTCAAAATGGCCGAAGACTTGATTACCTTGATCAGAGGTTCCCATCCCCCGCCTGATAAGAGGCCTAGGCAAGAGACTGACTATGAATCTTCAGATCAGGTTTCCATTTCTTCTGATTCATCTTCTGATCAGGAATATTTTCTTGCCCCCTATGAGGATTCTGATGCTGAAGAATCAATACCTTCAGCTTCTCCTCCAGAGGACTATTCTTTTCGGGAAACCTTGCATACCATGAGGGAGCATTTCTACTGGGAGAGCCAAGATTTTTCAGAATCTAAAAAGAGGCTTAGGGATTTCCTTTTACTACCTCAACACAGGCCACTAGCCATTCCACCTGTGTTAGACATTGTAGATGATGTGTTTTTGGAGTCCAGTCTTACCCCTGACTCCTTACCTCCAGCTCCTGTTAAACCTGACAGATATTACAGGGTTCCTGATTCTCTCAAATTCCTTTTTAAAAACCCTGCTGTAGACCCATAAACTATTTCACAGGGTTAAGGCTTCTGCTGCAAAAAACCCTACCCCTTCTGACAGAGATTCTAGGGCACTGGATAGATGGGGAAAAATGGTTTACACATCTGCTACCTTGGCTATAAGGGCCTTAAACTGTCAGTTTCATATGCTCAAATATCACCAACATGTCATGGCATTGCTTAAACAGAAAATGTTGTTAAACTCTGAATGTGCAGAAAACAAGGAAATGCAGGATTTATTGCATGCAGCTGAACAAGTTGGAAAGCATACTTTGCAATGTGGTTTTGATTCTTTGGAGGCCTCCTGCAGGGCCACAGTTATGGGTTCTGTAATTAGGAGGCATGCTTGGTTAAAGGAACAAAATCTGCCTGATCATGTCAAAGTTAAATTATTAGATGCACCTTTACAGCATGATACTTTGTTTGGTGTTAAGGCAGAAGAGGTGTTAAAGAAAATGGAGGACAAAGCTAAATCTATGCAAACTGTCAAAGATTTTTTACAAGTACAGCCACCTAGGTTTAGTAGACACTGGCCAACAAAGAATTGGTCCTTTCCTGTGTCAGACAGACCTCAAAGGGGCAGATCCCGATGCCCTAGAGGCAGATCGCAGGTGCAAGCTTCATACAGGTCAAAGCAATGGGATGCTTCTACCTCCAAAGTTGGAGAAGACAAATCACAACCATTCAGGAAACAGTAACAATGACTTCCCCCTGCCTGCACCAAGCACCTATCTCTTGGCAGCACCCTTAGGGGGAAAATTAGCACTTTTTTCTCAAAATTGGCACATTATAACCCAGGACAAGTGGGTTCTAAATATCGTGTCACAAGGCTACAAGTTCTATTTCCATACCCTGCCAAAGGCAAATGGCTGGCCAGATCTGCGAAAAAATCAATGGGTAGAGGCACAAAAACAAGTCTCATCCCTCATGGACATATGAGGACCATTCAACAAGTACCAGAACAAGAGCAGGGACAATATTTTTACTCAAGAATGTTCTTGGTACCCAGAAAGGACAAGGCCTGGAGGCCAATACTGGACCTATCTATTCTGAACACATTATTGGATATAACAAAATTCAAGATGTTGACTTTGCAGCAGCTTCTTGCCATGCTGGGCAAGAACGCTTGGCTTGTGACTTTAGACCTAAAATAGGCATACCTGCATGTCCCAGTCAGACAAATATGCAGAAGATACCTCAGATTCAAGGCTGGCTTAATGCATTACCAATTCTCTGCACTGCCCTTTGGCTTATCTACTGTGCCCAGGGTCTTTACAAAGTGCCTGGCACCAGTAATTGCATTCTGCAGACAAAGAGGAATACAAATATATCCTTACTTGGATGACTGTCTAATTCAAGCAGAGAACAAGGACATTCTTTTACAGCATCTGGCATTTGTGAAAAGACTTCTAACATGCCTAGGGTACAAAGCCAATGAAAAGAAATCAAAACTAGTACCCTCTCAAGAGATAATATTCCTGGGTGCAAGCTTAAATACAACTGCCCAGATGGCTTATCTCACGCCAGACAAACAAAGGTAACTGACTACCTATTTCAAAATGTTGGCAACAAAGGCCAGTTATCTGCAAGAAAAATTCTGCAGGCTTTGGGCTTCATGGCATCCTGCATCCTACTAATTCCATATGCAAGACTGCATATGAGGAAACTTCAATGGTACCTAAAAAGTGTTTGGACTCAACATTGCCACAGCCTAGAAACTATGATTACTCTCATTCCTTGCCTGCAACAGGAGTTTCAATGGTGGGCAAAGGCTTGTTACCAAAACAAGGGACAGCCATTCACATTACTGCCAGCCAGGCAGACACTAACAACGGATGCATCAGATTATGCCTGGAGGGCCCACATGACAGGAAGATGCATTCAGGGCACATGGACCTCAAACCAAATGCATCTACATATCAATCAAAAAGAGATGCTAGCTGTTCAAAATGCCATGACAGCCTTCAAGGACCTACTTCATCCAGGACAACTACTGATAAAGACAGACAACACCATGGTCATGTGGTATATAAGCAAGCAGGGGGGCACACATTCTTACTCCCTTTGCAGACTAGCCATGACTTTGTGGGACACAGCATTGACTTACCAAGTACATCTGCAGGCACAATTCCTGTGAGAAAGGAAAAATAGTCTGGCAGACAAAGCAGAAACCTCATGGATCCCCACGAGTGGCAGCTGGATCCACAAGTCTTCAGTATGATAACAAGGAAATGGGAATGTCCGGAAATAGATCTATTTGCCTCCCCTCACAACTACCAACTAAAAAGATTCTGCAGAAGGATTTATCACAGACAAGCATGGAAAGTGGACGCCCCATCTTTCAGCTGGAAAAACCTATCAGTATATGCCTTTCCCCCACTGCTTCTCCTCCCCAAGGTACTCCTAAAGGTCAGACATGAGATGCCAAAGATGATACTGATTGCCCCAGACTGGCCCTGCCAATACTGGTATCCAATACTAAGGAATTTGTCTCAATGCCCAACTTGGACCTTACCTCAAATACCTCATCTACTGTCCCAGCAAAACAATCAGATTCTGCACAGCCAAATCAGGACTTTAAACCTGGCAGCATGGCGGATAATGTAGTCATACAAAACACACCTCTCAGTAAAGCTGTGATGTATGTCATTTTGGAAGCCAGAAGGCCTAGTACTAGAAAATCTTATGCTGGAAAATGGAAGAGATTCTGTGCTTGGAACCAGGCACAAGGAACTGATACAGCTGTGCCAAATATTCCTCAGATTTTGCAGTACTTAACTGAGATGCTGGACAAAGGCCTATCTTTTTCATCTACTAAAATTCATGCCTCTGCCATTTCAGCTCATTACAATACAGAGCCACCAATCTTTCCTCATCCCTTATTAAAGCAGTACTTCAGAGGAGCCAAAAATTTAAGGCCTCCAAGGAGATCACCAATGCCTGCATGGGACCTCAACTATGTCTTGGAAAAACTCACCCTGCCTCCTTTTGAGCCAGCTGCTACTGCTGATATAAAGTTTTTATCTTGGAAAACAGCTCTGCTCCTAGCAATAACTTCCACAAGATGAGTTTCAGAGCTGCAGGCACTCATGGCTGTGGAACCTTTTATCATTTTTTATCCAGACAGGGTCTCTCTGAGGACAAACCCAACATTTATGCCTAAGGTGGTGTCCAGTGTGGCTCTTAACCAAACTATTCACCTGCCAACTTTTTATCCAAATCCACAGAACAAGGGGGAGAGAATTCTGCATTCTTTGGACGTACACAGACAGCTTAGATTCTACTTGGACAGAACCAAAGTTTTCAGAAAGACAGAGCAATAACTAGTGACATATGCTGCAGGATCACAAGGAAAGGCTATCTCAAAGCAGACTATTTCAAAGTGGATAGGCCACTGCATTCATTTCTGTTATGTACACCATGGCAAGCCAGTGCCTAAGGGCATTAGGCCACATTCAACTAGAGCTGCAGCTACTTCAGCAGCCTTTCTCAGGGGAGTACCTACCAAGGACATTTTAGAGGCTGCTACTTGGAGTTCAGTGCACACCTTTACAAAGCACTATCATCTGCCACTCTACTCTAAATCCAGGGCAGGCTTTGCCACTGCAGTTCTGCAGGGCCTCATAGCCACTCCTAATGCTGTTTAGCACCAGCCTCCCTACCATAGCTGTGGGACTCTACCCAAATGTAAAGACTGCAACAGTGAAACATGAAGAACATAGTACAGTTGTGTACACTTACCATAAATGTAGATGTTTGAGTGTATTCACTGTTGCAGTCCAGGTTACCCACCCGCCATCCCCCTTTTCTTCTCATGGAACCTATCTTTCCTTCTCTGATGTATACAACCTATGTGGTGTATTTGCTTGTAGAGGAAGGTAAAGTTCATATTGGTGCATGTCATTTTATATATATAAATTTTGGCTACCCTTTTAGGGGGCACCTGACATCTGGGGCAAGAAAAACTAAAGAAAATGGCATCGGCTGTTTCATTTATACCCCTGATGACCTAACGTCAGGGAAGGGGTGACAGCAGCTGACGCAGGACCCAAGACTTTGGAATTCAGGCCGACTGAGGGCAAGCTGCCAGATACACTCGAACATCTACATTTATGGTTAGTGTACACAACTGTACTTTTTATCATATGAAATGTAAATAGATATTTTTCTGCAGCATAACTAAGTAGCACAAAATGTCATTGGTGAGATCAGAGCATTGGTAAGTTAAACTTTATGGGTAAGAGCACCAGCAACTTTTCCATTGTATTGTACTGTAAGCTATGCTGGGTCATAATCAATGTACAATTGTGGGGTCATAATCATTGTACAATTGTGGGGTCTGCTATTATTTTCAAGTCAAGTGTGAGAGCTAAATACTCATTGCTCTTAATAAACATATTCTGATTGCATAACTTTGCGTGTGTTAAATTCGTCTCTACCTCATTTCTTTACTTCATCACTAATTTCTTGTTAACAGTATCCATTACTTTGAAAGCATTTAATTTTCACACTGTGTTTGCCTGGATCTAGAATGATGAAATTAAGTAACACCCTATTGAGCAGAACGTATGTTCAGAAGCTATTTGATAGTAGGCAGCATCCCGTAGCTACATCCTGCTGTGACCTGCGCTATGAATAAATTAGTGCATAACATCTGTTCTGATCCATCTATAGTTATTTGATGACTGCAAACCACAGTTCCCCTGTACTGTGCAGTTTAAAACTGCAGTGATTTTCCTCTAAATGCCCCCAGTATATGTATTCTGGGTGAAACAGTAATGCCTTAGCTGCCGTGTGTTTTGAATGCAGATTTTGAAGCAGTGCACATACCACTTTTAGATAACCCATACTGTCAACATATCACTGCTGTTTTCAAAGTAGTTAATAGTTGTGCCAACTAGGACATTCAGACCATATGCCAAGTTGTGCCACTGCATACAGACACCACAGTATTGTTGGATGATGGATATTGAATCATATTGTTAAGCTACCACCATAAATATGGCTTATCAGTTCACCCCCATGCAAGACACAAACTTAAAAAATTATATGGTGGTCTGTACAAATTGTAGTACCGTACACAATTCATTTTGAATATTTCTCCTAAACTCATCTCCTCTCGTTTTCCCTCATTTGCCAGCTTGCCATCATCTCTCATGGTGGAGGAAACGTGAGAGCTGTAAGAGAACTTGGCTCTGGAACATCAAGAGACCGTGTTTATCATTTTGTTTTACTAGTATTAAACCCATCTCTTATGACTGTTTAATGATATTAATTGTCATTACATGATTCTTTTTGCTTCCCTTTCAATCTATTGCAATAGTCATAGATCAACTAAGTATTAAGCCCATTTGGAATTATATACTGGCTTTAATAACTTAACATTTTTATGGTGTGTGTGTGTGTGTGTGTGTGTGTGTGTGTGTGTGTGTGTGTGTGTGTGTGTGTGTGTGTGTGTGTGTGTGTGTGTGCGTGTTTTACCTGTTATCATACAGCTATGTAAAGTTCTTGACATTTACTCCATTTAAAGTCATGATAGTATTTATGAATGTTACTCATATTGCTGAGGGATTTCATGTTGATATAAATTATCTTTCATGACTACAGTGTTTTCTTGTAGTCTGAGATAGTTAACTTTGTTGTCCTTGTAAGTGGTTTTCTGGATTATAGAAGGTGGAAAACGAGTAACATTGTGCCATTTCATCTGTTTATAGCTTAACCAGCTGTTACATTCTGTCACATACCCTAATCTTGTAGTGGTTAAGTACACTAAACTCTCAGTTAACAGGAACTCGAGCAACCAGAAAAAAAAAAAATCAAAGAAATACAGTACAATTTTCATGTGTTGCATTTTCTGCCCTACCTTCCGCAGAAATGTACCTTACATTTTAGAGTTTTAAAAAGGAAGAGAGGTATAAATTCCTTTTCTCCCCAACCTAAGAACAAGTCAAACCAAACAAATAGTATTGGGGACAGTATTAGTCAGGCCTGTTTTTAATAGTAACTCTCAAGCAACCAGAAATTACAGTTAACCGGCATCTACCAGTCCCCATAAATGCCAGTTAACTGAGAGTTTACTGTGCCGGGCTTTTGAGTTGAAAGAGTGGTAGTTGATTCTCGGGGGGTCTTTTCAGAGGATAAGGCTATAAGCCATTAACAGTTTGCTTGCCATAGTTAAGGGTTTGATTTCTTTCTGCCTCCATTTCAGTACTATGTAATTCTGAGCAGATAACTCAACAAGCAAGTACCATGAGGCAATTGGGAATCTGGACTATGTTCATCAGCGGTCTCCAGGATCAAAGGTCTACTAATTATCTATGAACCTATTCTTGGCCTACTATATACTGCTGCCACCTAGTTTATTTTGTCTGAAGTAGTAAATATCTCTGAAACATTCGCCTGTATTATGTGGTGACAACTGCAAGGCCTCTGATAATTTACCACCACCCTGATTTAAAAATCTACAGCTTTCTTGGGTTAATGATCCAACTTGCATGCCCACCTAAAAAATATGAAACACTAATTCATCCTGTGTTTTGTGAGGCACACACATACCCAAGCTAGAATGGCTTCCTTTGCTTACCCAGAAAGAAACCTGTAGATCTATAACTAAAGCTGATCAAGTGGCAAGATGAGACTCTTTTTTTATTATTTTAATAATTGTATTAACCCCCCCACACACACACACACACACACACACACACACACACACACACACACACACACACACACACACACCTGTTTGTTAGACTATACAGTGCAGTGCTAGCCAAGTGTGAATGCATGCTTTGGTACTCTCACCCAGCCTTGAGCATCTTGGTAAATTCATGTCTCCCTCCTCTGATCTGAGAACCTTTATTTCTGTAATCTTCTCTGATATCAGACACCCTCAAGATCCTTACATTGTCTGTGCATCATATCTGCTAAAATCATTGATCATTGCATACAGAAGCAGGGTATGGTGATGCCATTTCTAAACTTTCTTCTCCGATTCCTTCAGTCCCATCTGCTTCAAGGTTCACCCCAACTGTAAACCTTCACCATTAGATATACGGATCTTTGCTTTCTAATATCACAATTTTACTATCTGACTCTCTGCCTTCCTACAAAGAAAGCATTGGTAGATGGTCCAGACTATTGCCTGCTATGCTTTTTGCTCTTGCATCATACTTGCACACTTCTGAATCCTCCACATGTAGTTCTTTGTCCCTCCTTCCACCCATCTCATTGCTCTCTATCCATTACAAAATGCCACTGTATAGCAGTAGTCCCACATTTGCTTATCCTAGGAGGGACCCTTCCCCTCCCTTTGGGTATATTTTAGAAGTGGAGTATAACAAAGCACACAAATCTGTTGGGCTAAACAGAGTCTTTTTACAGCTGGTAAGGTAGACTTGCAAGTGAATTGTGGCTCACATCTTGTAGTTGATGTCGTTTCTACAAAGTTTTTCACCTGTAGAAATGACTGGCCATGGTCTTGTACTATTGATGGTTATGTATATGTCATTATGACAAGA
Source organism: Protopterus annectens (assembly GCF_019279795.1). NCBI lineage: Eukaryota > Metazoa > Chordata > Ceratodontiformes > Protopteridae > Protopterus > Protopterus annectens. Next base: position 141,461,062 of record NC_056743.1, on the reverse strand, counting down.
GAGAGAGTACTACCTCATTATTGAAGTGCTCTGTCAATTTGGCAGTGAATTTGTCCAGTGCATTACTGGTAGTAACACCAGAAAGTCAGGCATTGCACCAATATGCATCCTACTAACTGATACTTCTGTGAGTACATAGTCCTGTGCATGGTTAAGCATCATAGTGCTTAGTGAATAAATGCCCACTGTGGAGAAAACAGGCCCCCACCTGTCTTGCAGCAGAAAATCTCTTTCAGTGTAGCCTATATTTGTTAACTATGAGTTACAGTGTGAGATCACTTATTCACAGCCATCTGCAACCTACTGTACTGATCTTTGAAGTTAGTGTGCGATTGCTTGCCGTGAGTGATGACTATGTTTCATTCTCCATGTATACAAATGGTGTATTCTTTTTACACTTTACTTACGTATATATGTATGCATTTATTTTGGGGGATGTTTTGAGAGATGGAGCTATAGTAACTGCTAGGACTACTTCCAGCTGGTCCATCACTTGCATTTTTTAATAGTTGGATAAACTGTTCAGAATTAGCATACTGAAAAGGTACATTCTGTAAACATGCAGTGTCAAGAAGCAGGTAAGAGGGGAATTACATTGGGAGGAGGATACGATTAAAATTTGGAAGCTGGTATACTTTGGTATATAATCTGATGTATATTTCCAAAAATGCTGTGTACAATCCTGGATACAGAGAAAGTCAAGGGTTAGGGATACAGACACTTCTTTCCTTTAATTTACTGAATGTAATGAGTACTCCTTAAGCTCTCCCAGGCAGAATGGCTATATATGTATATATATATATATATATATATATATATATATATATATATATATATATATATATATATATATATATCTAGGGATGCAGAGTGCCTCTTTGTTAATGGGGTCTATATTAGAACATCGAAAGTTTAATGGTTCGAATCACTAAAGGTCGACCTTTAATGATCGAACCATTACAATTTCGAATGTCAGAAAAAAATAAAATTAAAAAAAAAGAAGAAAATCTAAAGGGTGTAGGCAGGGGGCAAGCCCCCCACCCCGCGCTACTTAAATATACCAACTCGAAGACTGCACTACATTGAAGTAAATTGAAATCTCCCCTTACAGAGATTTCCGTTTACCTGTTTGACGTTCTGCACTTTCGCTATTCTCGTGTCGACATTGTCGGATTTCGAGAATATAATAGATAACCTTGTTAATGCCCCATTAAGAACAATACTACCCTCTCCTTCCAAGACGGCTAAAGGACAGCTCTTATTCATTGATTAGTCATGATGTCCAATCCTTAATTTACAGAAAAAATATGTTGTCATATTACAGATTCACCACTATCCAGCAAGAATGAAACCTGAAGGCTCATGTGTAACAACCTCAAGTAACATTTGCAAACTGCTAAAGTTAACTGCTTTCAAAACAGGCAGAATGCATAACGTGGAAACTGCAAGACAAAATTATGGCCAGTTAATTTATGATCTGCCAATAACACCAGTGGATGTAGACAAACTATGACAATCTGCATTTTAACACAAGAGGATTGTAAAATAACATATGGAAAATGGCTCGCAAGGGCAGTTAGCTTAGTACTAATCTATAAACCTATGAACCTATGGTTCAAACTGCTGTTACTTCAGGTACAAAAAGGTTGAGAATGCTTAAGACAAATAGAATAATACTTTTAACCATAAGAATGAAAATGGAGTGAAACACTTAACACTATTTAATCTGGAGATCAAAAAAATGCGAATGATTCATCAAACAGCTAAGCAGCATGTAAGTGCGCTTCCCTCATCTGGTTACATACACCCTCCACTCCAATCCTTTCAAGTACACATTTGGACCTGAAACCACGGATAAGCACTTTCCTGCTATCTCTACATCCACCTTGGTGGACATGGGTATCCTGGGGCAATGTAACAGTCGTCTTATGTACACTGTCAGCCACTTAATTCTCGAACAGACAAATATAGTATGTGAAAGATGTAGTTATACATTGACATTGGAGGTGAGACTGTCACATACAGACACAAAAAGCAGCAAACAGGTTGTCAGTGACTCTCACCATACCTCTCAACCGCAACTGATAAACAAAGCTATGACACCTAAGTCCAAGGAAGTCATTGTTCCACTGTATTCGGCATTCATCAGACCTATCATTGAGTACAGTGCACCCTTTGGTATGTACCTAACCAGACATATCTAGCAATTGGAATGTCCACAGAGGTTCCCCACTAAAAGAATACAGGGAATAAGTAATATGTCCTAAGCAGACCGCCTCAGTGCCATATCCCTGTATTCTGTCTCTTACAGGGTTTTGAGGGGAGATCTATGCCTAGCATACAGGGCATTGTCAGACCCCACTCTGGTGCACCTCCTGCATATCCACAAAACAAACAGTACCAGAATTACCCATTTTAAAGACTTTAACCTTGCCTGTGGTATAAATAGGACCTGCTGGAGAGATAGGTGTGTATCCCATAGACTACCCCGTCTATGGAACAGGCTCCCATCCATGTGAAGCAGAGTTCCTCCCTAACGTAATTCAAGTGCAACTCGAACAACTGGATGGGAAACTAGAAATTCATCCCTGTTTTGGCACCTTTGTCTGTAATGCAAACAGGTAACCTGTAAATGGTTCATCTCCCAGGCCCATGCTTACAGTTATCAAGGGTGTCAGAACTTGTCAGAGATTTGGGATGCACGGCTAGGCTTAAAAAGGCCCTTCTGGTCATTAGCCTAGTAAACACCTATGAACCTAAATAAAAGTAGAACAAAAGCCCATAAATGAGGGCAATTTGTAAATATTATTTTTAAAACATAGGGTATGACGTCTAAAATTAAAATTTCTGCCATTATTTTCTAACTTCAGTCTTTAATGATGTGCCACTAGTTTGCCAAAAAAACAAAATTTTATGAAAAATGAATCAAAACTATGAGGCAAACATCTGGACATTCTGCAAAAATCTGTACCATTGAGAGGTATGGACTCTCATGCATCCACAAAGTACCACACACACACAGACCCACATATGCAGAGGTGCTCACATGTAACTTACCCAAACCTCAAAGGCTTCTCAGGCGCAGTCCTCTGAAACTCCACATGCACAGAAACAAGACAACTCCCATCACAACACATAAAGCAACATCTCATTGTGCCTCAACTACCAAGCCCATAAGGCTAAACACTCCATGACCCAATATTCTGGTCATAGGAGACTCCATTATGAGACACACTGATGTCCCTCTTACCAGGCTAGATAAGGGGAAGGTTATAGTTAGTTGCCTCTCAGGGGCCAGGATTCACCAGATCACACAAGCACTCAGGTCACTTACCCATAAGTACCCGTATGATTCAGTCATAGTCCATGTGACCATGAATGACATGAGACGTACCTCCTTGGACTATATGAAGAGAGACATGATTGAGCTCTCAGAATGTGTCAAAGGCAGGTATCAGCCTATCATTGAACAGCATTCTGCCATCTCCAAGGATGATGTCACAGGCAGGTATGAGCCTATCATTGAACAGCATTCTACCATCTCCAAGGATGATGCCACAATACCAGCAGAAAATGATAGACATTAAAAGTTAGTTTAGCTAATGGTGTCACTCCAAAGCAGTCCAATACTTGTCAGTCTGGAAGGACATGGATGATAGGCTATGCTGCTTTGCCAGGGATAGTCTTTACCTGTCATCTCTAGGCTTTCAGATATTGTCCACAAAACTATACACCCCTATAGTGATCCTTTTGGCATTGCCAAATAGATAAAACTTCCAACATAACAAAAGCCACTCAGGTCAAGCTGAAGGTGTTACTGCTCGTGCTAGAAGCTTAAATAAGAAACTGCACTCCTTGGAAGCTCTCCTCACCATGGAGAAGGCTGGCATCTGTGCAGTTGTTGAAACATGGTCCAAAGCCACAGGAAGCACTCTGGCAGTGTATGACTATAATGCCTTTCATACATTCCGACCACCCACTGAATGTGAAAGAGTTAACGTTGGAGGTGTATCTATCTGACATGAACCCATCTATCTACATAAAGCATAACGACACCTCAAGGCTAGTCAAACAATATGACATGCTTGAGCTACTCCATGTCCAACTAACCATGGGAAAAATCTACTATCATACCATGTACCAGAAAATGTGTGTATCATACCTGAAGTTACCAGAATCACTTACATCCAGTCCAATACCATACTCAAGGATGATTTTAACTACACCTCCATTAATTGGGAGGCATCCATGACCACTAAGATGCAGGCCCAAAGATTTCTTGACTATGTAAATTCAAATGCCTTGGAGCATCTAGTCTGCACTCCCACTAGGGGAAAATATCTTGGATTCTTGTACTCACAAATGCAGGAGGGTGCTGCACCCCCCTAGTGTTGTCCTCACTACTAAGATCAGATCACAAAGTGGTTTCCCTTGAAATAAAGGTAAAACTATCCCCCCACCTAACCCCAAAAACTTTAATAATGTCTCAAAGGTAAATTATCCCCTATTAAGTGACAGCATAGCTAGTTTCCAAGCCCCCCCCCCCCCAAATCCAGAGAGCTATGCAAAGGCATACACAAAAGACCTGCATACCCATATATACAACTGCATAAAATTGCAGTACCAGGTCAAAATAAACTCGGGTCAAACCACAAAAACAAGCCACCCTGGTAGACTGCTAGTGTTAGTAGATTGTATAACAAAAGAAGAAAAACAAAGCAAAGTTGGACACTGCTGACAGCTTAAAAATCTTCTTTATTCTTAAAATCACAGGATAAGATGACCCTTCTTCAGATAAATAAAATGAATGAGATGGTTCACTTATATACACATAAAAGCCAATCACATTCAAAAATAGCAAGCACATTCAGTGAAAGACACGCCTATTTTTCAAAATAGGCTTAATTGGTATGTACTCATTTAAACCTGGCTTCCTGTTTGCCATTAAACTAGCAATCCATTTTGTTTCTATTGTTTCTGTTTGGAGCATGATATCACCCCCCCTAGTGCTGGGTTTAACATTTGCAATGGCCCTAAATTTAAATGTATGTGTAGGATACAAAATCACATGCCTACATAACGCATTTCTTTCATCTTTGTTCCTAATACTGGAAAGATGTTGAAGGATCCTTACTTTAAACATGCTATTCGTCTTACCTACATAAAAACCTTGGCATTGACAGCATTCTGCTAAGTATACTATGTTGGTTGTGCGGCAGGTTGCTCTTCCTTTAAAGTGAAACACTTTTCGGGTAATGGGATGTGTAAAAGCAGTATCTTTGTTTATGTAAGGACAAGCTTTACATAATCCACAGTTACTTGTTCCTATTGAGTATGGTAAAGCATAGGACACATTGGAAGGTTCCTTACATAGTAGATCCTTTAAGTTTTATTTCTCCTATATCTAAATGTGGGTTGAGGTCCCACTATGCCCCCCAATGTGCTGTCACTGGTCAAGATGTTCCAGTTCTTCCTCACTATATTGCAGATATCGCTAGTATTACTGCTATAATTTAACATGACCTGCGGGTCTTTACATAAAACTTCATTATTCTTTTTAACTTCATCCCTTTCAAAGCTCTTAAAATCCAGGGCTTATAATCGGTAAATCGCTTGGACCTACCTCTTTCCACAGTTTCATTTACCAAGTTCTGCTTATAGCCCCTATCATTAAAATTCTCCTTTAGTCTAGTTGTCTCCTCTTCAAAATCTGATTCAAGAAGACATAATCTAGAGACCCTACTCACCTGCCCCTGTACTATATTGCGATATGTATATCTAGGGTGCATGCTGTCAAATGCCAAGAGTGAATTCTTCCAGCAGTCTTTCTTATGTAGCTTAGATCTAAAGCCTTTGGTATCCTGTTGTATGCATACATCTAAAAAATCTATTGAGCTACGTGACATATTGATGGAAAACCTGAAAAAGCTTGTGGTGGAGTGTAAATGGTTAATGAACTCATCTAGTTCTTCCTATGTCCCATCCCACAAAAGAAAAATGTCATCTACAAAACGTAGATATAACTGCAGATGACATCTCCATTCCTCATTGTTAATAACATGTGTTCTCTCCCATTGAGAGTCCCCATGGCGACCCTCTATATGCCGTTACCTCCCAGAAAAACATTATTCTCCAAAACAATGCTTAATAATGATGTAATGAGTGATAACTTGTCATCACTGACTCCTAGATCACCCAAGAGCAGTTGTACACTATCAATGCCAAACTTGTTATCAATCACAGTAAATAGACTTTGAATATCCATAGTAACCATCAGTAAATTCTTACTATAGGATTTGTTCAACTGACCTAACAACCTTAAGAAATGTGCTGTGTCTTTCAATACATTGCCCATTTGATCTAAATAGGGTTTTAAAGTATGTTCCACCCATATCGACACATTCTCCGTGACCCATCCCCTCCCAGATACTATCGGTCTAAGGGGTGGGTTCTGGATGGATTTATGTAACTTTGGTAGTGCTTTGAAGATCGAATAACTGGTTTCTCTATTTTGAGAAACTGATAAGTTTCCTCAGATATTTTCATTTCATACAATAGAGCATTTAATTGAATATTCACCCTGTCTACAATACTTCTTACAGTTAGGGGATTTATGAGTAGATATGTGTTACTATCTTGTAATAACTCATTCAATTTGCTGTTATACCATGTCGTGTCCATGAGGACAATAGCACCCCCCTTGTCCGCATTTTTTATCACGATATCCTTATTAGCAATGAGGCTATTCAGTGCTGTCCTTTGTTCAGCAGATAAATTATGATATTTCTTAAAGTCTGCTTCCTTATAGTAATCTATCATATCTTTCTCACATGCACTGACAAACAAATTCAAACTAGATGTTAATTGCGGGTAATAGTGACCGGTGCTGGTAATAGTCCCAAAAAATTTTTACTATTGTGGCTCACTCCTTGTATCTTAGGACGTGCCCCTAAGGAATTGCCATCTGAATTAAAGTTCACCAAGGCAGTTTGTGGCGAGGGGCAGGTACCTACATCATGAATTAGACTGGTATCTAAGTTTACCACATCATTCGTGACACTAGCAGGACCCTCCTGCACTCGAGTAGATTCTGTGTGCGTTGATTCATCAGCCAAACCAGCCGTTGGTTCTTCCTCCCTTGATTCATGTGTTGTTGTATTAGCTATCACAAAACGCGTTCCAATACCACTCTCCTTCTCATTCCGGTCAAAAAGAAAGGTCCTTGGAAGCGGTCCGTGAGCGAGGACAGGGGGACCGACAAGAGAAGAAAAATTTGGGACTGACTGCTGATAATGATATGGGTATTGTTACTAATTTATCATCTTATGTTTTAAACTCTAGTGAATTAGAGGTGTTGAATAAGGGATTAACCTTTATTCCGAGTAAAAATGGTTGTTATGATGAAATGTTGATAGATATTATGTTATACTGCAGGAATGTGTCACTGAAGTTAATGTATGGTAACAGCAATGAGAAGGGTTATTCCCTTAGAAAACCAAGTGGTTTCGTCCCGCAATTAACATCTAGTTTGAATTTGTTTGTCAGTGCATGTGAGAAAGATATGATAGATTACTATAAGGAAGCAGACTTTAAGAAATATCATAATTTATCTGCTGAACAAAGGACAGCACTGAATAGCCTCATTGCTAATAAGGATATCGTGATAAAAAATGCGGACAAGGGGGGTGCTATTGTCCTCATGGACACGACATGGTATAACAGCAAATTGAATGAGTTATTACAAGATAGTAACACATATCTACTCATAAATCCCCTAACTGTAAGAAGTATTGTAGACAGGGTGAATATTCAATTAAATGCTCTATTGTATGAAATGAAAATATCTGAGGAAACTTATCAGTTTCTCAAAATAGAGAAACCAGTCATTCCGATCTTCAAAGCACTACCAAAGTTACATAAATCCATCCAGAACCCACCCCTTAGACCGATAGTATCTGGGAGGGGATGGGTCACGGAGAATGTGTCGATATGGGTGGAACATACTTTAAAACCCTATTTAGATCAAATGGGCAATGTATTGAAAGACACAGCACATTTCTTAAGGTTGTTAGGTCAGTTGAACAAATCCTATAGTAAGAATTTACTGATGGTTACTATGGATATTCAAAGTCTATTTACTGTGATTGATAACAAGTTTGGCATTGATAGTGTACAACTGCTCTTGGGTGATCTAGGAGTCAGTGATGACAAGTTATCACTCATTACATCATTATTAAGCATTGTTTTGGAGAATAATGTTTTTCTGGGAGGTAACGAGGATAGCGCGGGGGGTCGCCATGGGGACCCCAATTTGGTTCTCTCTCAATGGGAGAGAACACATGTTATTAACAATGAGGAATGGAGATGTCATCTGCAGTTATATCTACGTTTTGTAGATGACATTTTTCTTTTGTGGGATGGGACAGAGGAAGAACTAGATGAGTTCATTAACCATTTACACTCCACCACAAGCTTTTTCAGGTTTTCCATCAATATGTCACGTAGCTCAATAGATTTTTTAGATGTATGCATACAACAGGATACCAAAGGCTTTAGATCTAAGCTACATAAGAAAGACTGCTGGAAGAATTCACTCTTGGCATTTGACAGCATGCACCCTAGATATACATATCGCAATATAGTACAGGGGCAGGTGAGTAGGGTCTCTAGATTATGTCTTCTTGAATCAGATTTTGAAGAGGAGACAACTAGACTAAAGGAGAATTTTAATGATAGGGGCTATAAGCAGAACTTGGTAAATGAAACTGTGGAAAGAGGTAGGTCCAAGCGATTTACCGATTATAAGCCCTGGATTTTAAGAGCTTTTGAAAGGGATGAAGTTAAAAAGAATAATGAAGTTTTATGTAAAGACCCGCAGGTCATGTTAAATTATAGCAGTAATACTAGCGATATCTGCAATATAGTGAGGAAGAACTGGAACATCTTGACCAGTGACAGCACATTGGGGGGCATAGTGGGACCTCAACCCACATTTAGATATAGGAGAAATAAAAACTTAAAGGATCTACTATGTAAGGAACCTTCCTTACCGAATGTGTCCTATGCTTTACCATACTCAATAGGAACAAGTAACTGTGGATTATGTAAAGCTTGTCCTTACATAAACAAAGATACTGCTTTTACACATCCCATTACCCGAAAAGTGTTTCACTTTAAAGGAAGAGCAACCTGCCGCACAACCAACATAGTATACTTAGCAGAATGCTGTCAATGCCAAGGTTTTTATGTAGGTAAGACGAATAGCATGTTTAAAGTAAGGATCCTTCAACATCTTTCCAGTATTAGGAACAAAGATGAAAGAAATGCGTTATGTAGGCATGTGATTTTGTATCCTACACATACATTTAAATTTAGGGCCATTGCAAATGTTAAACCCAGCACTAGGGGGGGGTGATATCATGCTCCAAACAGAAACAATAGAAACAAAATGGATTGCTAGTTTAATGGCAAACAGGAAGCCAGGTTTAAATGAGTACATACCAATTAAGCCTATTTTAAAAAATAGGCGTGTCTTTCACTGAATGTGCTTGCTATTTTTGAATGTGATTGGCTTTTATGTGTATATAAGTGAACCATCTCATTCATTTTATTTATCTGAAGAAGGGTCATCCCGAAAGCGCTTATCCTGTGATTTTAAGAATAAAGAAGATTTTTAAGCTGTCAGCAGTGTCCAACTTTGCTTTGTTTTTCTTCATTTGTGCTACCTGCTCAGGTTGGACTTTGGCGTCTTACTGGATATTTGTTTTTTGCTATTGTATAACAAAAGAAAGAAAATCCTTTTGAGAAGTAAGAGAGAATGTGCACAACACAGAAACAAGTCCATCATTAGTCTAAACAAATGAATCAGGATACTAGTCAAGTCTCGGCCTCCAAAGCTGAGGTAACCATAAGGCATTTTTTCAGTTATGTCTGCAGTCCTATGGGTAACACCCAACAATGTGCAGAATTAGGTGTAGATGACATTAACTATACTCAGCTGGAAGACACAGCAAATCTGCTGGCTGACAAATTTAACTCAAATTTTACCTCCCCATCACTCCCCCCCCCCCCAAAATACCTTCCATCACTTTACCACCAATTATCACCAAAGAACAGGTTGCCACTGTACTCTCTAAAGCTAAAAACATGACTTCAGTGGGAACCTGATAATACACCAGGTTGCCTCTTAAACAGATTGTTAGGACTTATCAGACCCATTAGGATCTCTGTTTAACCACAGCTTCTGGACTGGCTTTGCCCCGTAGAGTGGCGGACAGCAAGAGTCATTCCTCTGCATAAAGGGGAACCATCTTCTGACCTGGGAAATTACAGACCCATAAGTTTGACTAGTCGTATATGTAAGGCCATAGAAAGAATAATAATGGACCAGATAAATAATCTCACAGGAGACCTCCAAACACTGAACCCAACTGAATTTAGCTTTGTCAAGGACAGGTCATGCCTCCTGAATCTGTTGGATTTCTTTGAGAAAGTCACTAAGGCCATGGATGAGAGTCAAACAGTACATACCACCTACCTAGAGCTGTCTAAGGCATTTGACACAATTCCCCACTTAGTTATTGCAAATAAACTCACAAAACTGCCCATAAATCCCTATGTCACCAGATGGATAGCCAATTGGCTCATGGACAGGACACACGGTTAAAGTGGGCAAATCCAGACCCAGCAAGAAGACAGTTACTAGTGGTGTGCCCACAGGGCTCAGTACAAGGACCACTCCTGTTTGGAATATACTTCTCTGGATGAGAAAGTTTGTCAATGACTGTGAGCTGGGGGCAATAACTGAATCACCAAATGATGTAGATATTCTCCAGTAGGGTTTAGCTTAGACAAATGATTAGTGCCAGAAACCTGGCCAAAAACTAAATGCAAATAAATGCATTATCATATCAGTAGCATGCCCCTTAGAGTGGACTCTGAGGTGAGAGGTCTGTGTACACAGTCAATAGCCTGAACTTTGATTGCCATGTTTCCACAGTTGTAAGGAAATCCTTTAACATGTATAAGTAAAGGTATGACATCCAGATCCAAGGAAATTATAATCCCACTGTACTCAGCTCTCATTATACCAGTAATTGAATACAGTGAGCCATTTGGCATGTACTTGACTAGGCACTTACAGCAGCAGTGAACTCAGAGGTGCCTTACAAAGAAAATACATGGTGTAAACAACATGAACTATGCAAGTAGACTAAACGCCCTTATCCCTTTACTCTGTCTCCTACCGGTTATTAAGGGGTGACCTATGCCTGACCTACAAGGCACTCACAAATCCAGCTCTAATGGAGCTGCTACACATCTACAAGTCAGACTGCACAATGTTCACCTGATCTAAAGATCAAACTTAGCGACTGAAACAAAACATGCTGGGGAGAGAGAAGTGTGTCTCGGAGATTCCCCTTTCTTTGGAACAGGCTTGCTATTCACATTAAGCAGAGCCCTTCCCTGGCCCTCTTCAAATGTAATTTGTATCAGTGGATGAGGAATCACAACTTCACACCTGGGGTAGTGCCTATGGTCTTTAAGGACAAGGGCAATCTGTAAGATACTCAATGCACAGGCACAAATCCATGCCATCCTCTTGACCCTATGGGGCCATATATTAGGTAAAATCAGGTTATATTGGCTAGGCTTGTAAAGGCCTTAAGCCGTTAGCCTAGTAATCTCCTTTAAACCTATAAGCAGTGCAGAGAGATGCATAGGAGACTATCCTAAATGGATAGTAAAAATTTTTGAAAATATCTCATTAAGCCATCCAACTTAGTAAATGCATTCAAATGCACCGTCAAAATACTTAAGGTACATTTAGAAAAAAGTTTGGTTTACAAACGAACCACTATGAAAAAAAAAAATAAAGACTTGGAAACAAAATAAAACACTAAGTAAGGAAGCTCAACCAAGTCAAAAGTTTGAAGACTCCCGCATAAGAGGACAGCAGTTCAAATGTTTATTTCATGCTGAACTTCAAACAAGGCGACTAATGACTGCATGAAATCAGCACTAAGCCATACCAATAACAAACACCAGAAGAAACGGTGCAACATACTATATGAATTAAACACAAAAAAATGCACGGAATTATGTGCACCCAACTAGATAAGAGTGTTTTTACAGTGTGGTTCTTCATTGCAAACTAGTGGACTCGCACAGAATTTTTGGGAATACTATGTGGATTGTCAAAAATAATTTTCAAACAAATAATGCAAAATAGCAAGAAGGAGGACAGTAAGAGCACTGCGATCACAGTCAAAAACAAAACTATATTTTACCTAATGAATTGCACTTTCGTTGCAACTGCCCAACTCACTGAAGCAACAAGATAAAACTAAGTGAAAAGAAACACTATATAAACCCAACTAACTTGGATTCACAGAGTTGAAAGAAACCTGAAATATATATTAGATCACTTTAAATAAGTTTGTCAATACTTTATTTTTTTGATAAAATTGTTAATGCATTTTGCTTCTTTATAGTGTTTGGCAAATGTTTTAATACCGTTACTCTACATTTAACCCTGTGATTACATACCTCTATTAATAGTTCAATTCAGTATGAAATAACTCTTGCAGTTTGAATATTTTTCATTTCAATATGAAGTAAGCCTTACATTCTGAATATTGAAGTCTGACAGATATATAAAACTATTGATCCGTATGTAGTGCAGATGTTATGCATAATCATATATGAAATGTGTACATATTTGAATCAAGTTAATTTATATTTAATACAGTACTGATTATTATATTAATACAGACAAATTTAAATTAATAAACTGGATATATACAAAAAATGTAGTCACCCAAGGAGTAAACGCTCCGTGCACCACACACAAGCCAATAAGGTATACGTAGCAAAAACACAGGTGCTGGAGCGAAACAAGGCTGCAACTCAGGAAAGTCATTCAATATTCCACAAAATGAAGCATCCAAATCCACAGCAAAAATATCTTTTATTCACAAAACGGACAGAACATTGGTAAGCACTTTCACCCCAAAAGGGCTTCCTCATGACCATATAAAAATATCATTCTTTCACTATATAAAGAGAAAAGAGGTGCCAAACCCAGCCCATTTAGACATACAAAATCAATTAACACTTAATCAGATGCATCATCGTCAGTAGTATAAAACCAACCATGTGTATACACAAATATCAAATATATTCATATACCTAGCAATAATGTAAATTCATATACCTAACAATAATATAAAATAACAATACATTAATAGATATTAAAATATATTCCAAAGTATATATATCTATCTAATACATAAGTTAAAAAATCCCATCTGATAGAACCTGTATACATTATTTAAAAATACTCATCTCTTAATATAATAAACATACATTACTTACATTTTTAAATAATGTATACAGCATTGATATATTTCATATCATTACATTTGTTTTTAACAAATGCTTATTTTACTATTACTAATTCATTAGGTTAATTTATATTCATGTTTGTTTTTTAATCTTGAAATGATTTTAATATATATTATTAGTTATGTATTTTTATATATTTGAAGCGCTTTAAAAGTTAAATAGTTTCAGTATTATAGTTTTTTATTGTTATAATTTAACTGTATGCCTTGCAGTCAAAAGCTATGCAGTTCTTGTAACTATCAGTTTAAAAGGCTAAGTGATCAGTTAATTAGTTTATTGAATAACTGATCTTAATTAACTGATGGGTATAGAGTATTTAAATGTGTGGTAAACTCATAAGAATCAGGATCTGAAGAAGCATACATAGTATGTGAAAGCGCTTATCCAGTTCGTTTGTTCTATGTGAATAAAAGCTACGTTTTGAAGAAATTTTGTCTGCTGCTGCTTTAGTTTGGAACCTTGGAACCATTGGAATAGACTGTTTTCCGTGTTTGCTTTACCAGTTTATATATTTCTTCATTTCTACAGACTGTAACTGGTAAGCTAATTTGAGTAGCAAGTGATTTATATACCACGACAATGTATACAGGTTCTATCAGATGGGATTTTTTAACATGTATTAGATAGATATATATATTCTATCTAATCCAATTCTATCACTGTCCAAGCTGCAAAATTCTTTACTAATGCATTCCACGGGCACCTACAAGAATGCATGGATCATGCCATCCCAAGCAAAACCAAGACTCACTCCTCCAAGAAAAGGAAACCAGTCTGATGGACTCCTGCCATAAACAAGCTATACAATAGAAGGAGGAAACTAGTACAGAAAAGAGTAAAATCCCAAGAAGGGAAGACATCCCTGATCAGTATCAACATGAAACTACGATCCCTCATAAAATCATCCAAGGCGAGCTTTGGAAGAAAAATTGTAAAGGACTCCAAAGATAACCACAAGGCATTCTTTAGCGATGTCAAGAATCTAAGTGGCAATGCTCAGATCTGCTTGGAGTTAGTGCAGAATGGCACAAAATACACTGAACCGACCAATATCACTAACATCCTGGCAGACAGGTTCAGTGCAAACTTCAACCCCCTCTCACCTCCAAGAGGGCCCATAACCATACCAGAAGAATGTAGAGTCCCTGAAATCACAGACACTCAGGTTATAACAGCCCTCTCCAAAGCCAAAAACACAGCATCAATGGGACCGGACGGTGTCCCAGGCTGCGTCCTACACGAGCTCAAAGACAAAATAACTCCTCACCTAAACACACTTCAAACTCAGCCTCTCCACAGACCACGTACCCATAGAGTGGTGCACAGCAGTGGTTATTCTGCTCCACAAAGGTGGAGCCACAACAGACCCCAGGAACTAGACTAGACTAGCTTGGTCTGCAAGCCCATAACCATACCAGAAGAATGTAGAGTCCCTGAAATCACAGACACTCAGGTTATAACAGCCCTCTCCAAAGCCAAAAACACAGCATCAATGGGACCGGACGGTGTCCCAGGCTGCGTCCTACACGAGCTCAAAGACAAAATAACTCCTCACCTAAACACACTTCAAACTCAGCCTCTCCACAGACCACGTACCCATAGAGTGGTGCACAGCAGTGGTTATTCTGCTCCACAAAGGTGGAGCCACAACAGACCCCAGGAACTAGACTAGACTAGCTTGGTCTGCAAGGCTATGGAGCGCATCATCATGGAACTCATTAACAAAGACATTGGGAACCTCCAAACACTGGACCCTACCCAGTTCGGCTTTGTTAAGGGCAGATCATGCCTCCTAAACCTGGTGGACTTCTTTGATGCAGTTACTAAAGCTATAGATGAGGGAAAGGTGGTACACACAGCCTACCTAGACCTCAGAAAGGCCTTCAACACCATTCCCCATTCTGGTGTTATAGACAAGTTCACCAGCCTGAACATAAACCCCTATGTCACAAGATGAGTTGCCAACTGGCTCACGGACAGAACCCACATGGTGAGAGTTGCAGGAGCTAGGTCCAACTCTAAATCGGTTACAAGTGGAGTTCCCCAGGGCTCAGTCCTAGGACCCCTCCTGTTCGGCATATACTTCTCAGAGGTACAGGCAAGCACAGGAAGACTATGGCTGACCAAGTTCACAGATGACTGCAAACTAGGGGCTATAATTGTCTCTCCGGCTGACACAGACATCCTCCTAAAGGGTCTCACTGAGACGGATACTTGGTGTCAAAATCATGGCCTCAAGCTAAATGCCAAAAAGTGCATAGTCACCCCCTTTGGAAAAAACAAAGTACCCACAAACTACCACATAGGTGGTAGTCCCCTAAATACGGAAGACATAATAAGGGATCTGGGGACCCAAGTAGATAGTAGTCTCACCTTTGATAATCACATTGCCAAAGTGGTTAGAAAATCCTTCTACGTGGCCCACCTAATCACAAAAGGGTTCGCATCCAGATCAAAAGGGGTCATTGTGCTCCTCTACTCATCACTCAACAGACCCATCATAGAGTACAACACCCCATTTGGGATGTACCTTAAAAGACACCTGCAACAGCTGAAAAGACCATGGAAGTACCTCACCAAGAGGATCACTGGCCTCAAACAGATGGCCTCTGCAGCTCGACTGAAAGAATTACAGCTGTACTCCGTTGCATACCGCCTACTCAGAGGTGATCTCTGCCCGACATACAAGGCCATGTCCAACCCAGAATTGATGGACATGCTCCACCTAAAGAAAACCTTATCCCCACGAGCCACACACTCTAGGGATCTAAACCTCACCACAACAATAAATAGGACATGCTGGAGGGATAGATTCCTGTCCCAAGGACTTCCCATGCTTTGGAACGAGATCCCAATCTACATTAGGCAGAGCTCCTCGCTAACACTCTTCAAAAGAAATGTTGACGAGTGGATGGGAAACAGACAGTTTACCTCGGGGATCACTTCAGTGGCTCTGCTGGACAGAGGCACAAGGAACTAATCTAAGGAGGAGGCAAAAGCCAACACATTCTGGCTAGGCTTATAAATGCCTTCGGGTAGATAGCCTAGTACCTACCTATGAACCTATATACTTTGGTATATATTTTAATATCAATTAATGTATTGTTATTTTATATTATTGTTAGGTATATGAATTTACATTATTACTAGGTATATGAATATATTTGATATTTGTGTATACACTGGTTTTATACTATTGGCGATGATGCATCTGATTAAGTGTTAATTGATTTTGTATGTCTAGATGGGCTGGGTTTGGCACCTCTTTTCTCTTTATAAAGTGAAGGAATGATATTATTTTTATATGGTCTAAGGAAGCCCTTTTGGGGTGAAAGCGCTTACCAATGTTCTGTCCGTTTTGTGAATAAAAGATCTTTTTGCTGTGGATTTGGATACTTTTGTGGAATATTGAATGACTTCCTGAGTTGCAGCCTTGTTTCGCTCCAGCACCTGTGTATTGCTACGAATAAACTGGATATCTTTCACACTGCAAGAAGAAAACATGTACAGATGCACTAAAACAGCAGAACAACATAGAAAACCACAAAAATAAACATAAAGGTAATTTTCTAATCACAGCAATGCTTTTGGAAGTGGACATTCTAGAGACAATTTAGACACACCAGAGTGAGGATACCCTCTGCTTGTTATGCCAGACCTAATAAAATCCTTTTAGTCCTTTGCTCCCCTATATTGCTCAGTTTGATGGGCATTTGGTATTTTGTAATTTATCTTCACTGTTACAGCCATTTAATCTTTGCCTAGGGCCTAGGCCATGGCTGAAAATAGCGTATTTGGTCAGTCTACTAAACTGGTTAACAAAATAAATTAAAAAATAGCTGGATTCATCAGTGACTGTTTAAGTAAATTTGGGGAAATATATCCTAAGATGCATGCTGTATTGCACATTGCATGCCACCTGCTGTAACTCCATCAGCGTTAGTATATATATATATATATATATATATATATATATATATATATATATATATATATATATATATATATATATATATATGGGATCCATGCATATGTTCAAAGTTTCACTACTTCGAACCCCACTTCACCAAGTCTACTTGTTCGAAGTAGTGAAACTTCGAACATTGACTTTGGCAGTCACGTTACAGTGCAGAATGGGAATATTCCCTTTTCCCCAGTGTAGTGCGATCTCGGAGTTGGTATATTTAAGTAGGGGGGTGTGGGGGGCACAGACCTGCAAAAACATGTTTTAGTGGGTTTTTTTTGGGTCGCCCTTGGAACTAGACTTCAGTGAAAGTGCACTTTCGTTGAAGTGAACTTTTGCTAAAGTGTAGGGTCTGCTGCTCTATTTTAAAGAAGTCTATTTTCGATGTAGAGCAGTAGAGCCATATATATATATATATATATATATATATATATATATATATATATAAAGTCCCAAAAAAAACTAACTGGAGTTAGATTTCAGGTTTTCCAGTTAGGTATTTGGATTTATGTGTGTATATAAATTTTAGGCAATTTTGGAGTTGTTACACAAATATAAGGGCTTCAAGAATACTAACAGGTGCATATTTTGTTGGTTATATTCACTAAGTGTGCTCCATAATATTGTGATATATTAGGTAGTGCAAGTAGTCTTGATTTGACTTGAGCACACCAATAAAATACATAATGGTGCAGTAACACTTATTACAATATTCCGTATAATATTTATTCTAACATTTAATTATGGCTATTATTGTATACCCACATAAGTGTGTGTGTATGTGTGTGTATATATATATATATATATATATATATATATATATATATATATATATATACATATATACACACACACACACACACACACACACACACACACACACACACACACACACACAGATATATATATATATATATATATATATATATATAGTTATATATTTGTTTGTGTCTTTCAGCTTTTCCCGGTTAGGGGTCGCCACAGCAGAAATCCGGTCCGCTAATGATTGGCAGTTGATTTTTACATACTGTTTTGCCAGGCCTGACGCACAACCTTCAACGAAGGTATGCCCATTCACGCATGTCTCCACGCAGAAGATGCTCTAGCTGAGAATCGAACCGGACAGCGTCTTACTGTGAGGTGACAACTCTACCGCAGCACCACCACCTTATTTTTATATATAGCTGGGAATAATATAGCAATAACCCACGGTTGGCGTGGTTTGGTCCGGGGCGGCCCGAGGACCAAACAAAGCCAACCGTGGGCATTACCCACCAGAAGTGGGTTATTGCTATTATATGACATTATTTAAGAAAAGAAACTGTTACTTTTCTTAAATAATGGCATAGTATAATGCCTGTTTACTGCCCTTCCGCAGATGTCTGGCATCCGGCAGTTCTGATGTACTGCGCCTGCGCGGTACATCAGAGTCAATGGCACGGAGAAAGCAAGATCTCCGTTGCTTTTAGTGTCTCGCTATGTTAAATGAGTTTAACATGCGAGACAGTTAAAATAAACAGCGGACATCTCCGTTGCTTATTTAAACCGTCTCGCTATGTTAAACTCATTTAGCGAGATTATAAAAAGCGCGGAGATCTTGCTTCACTGCCTCGCTATGTTAAATGGGTTTAACATGGCGAGACAGCTTTAAAATAAGCAGCGGAGATCTCCGTTGCTTATTTTAAAACTGTCTCGTATGTTAAACCCATTTAACATAGCAAGACAGTGTTTAAAAAACGAGTTATACTAATGGAAAAAGTCCGGGCGACGGACCTTTTCCATTAGTATAACTTCGATTACAACGAACGCGCTGGCCAATCAGCGTGCACGTTTTGGGGGGATCATGGTATAATAATGATATTTAGTCATAAAGTGATATGAGCCTGTATTTAGTATATATGTTTTTTGTACATTTGCATTTCAGACCCTTATCAGTTTGGTATAGGTGTATTTTTCTATTTACTATTTTGTACTTAGTTGTATTCAGTTTTATAAACCAGATAAGGTTTGGTAGAGTGTTTGTTTATGTATGTATTTATTGTAATATACATTTGAAATGGAAGTATGATTTTGTATAGTGGTCAGGGGATTAATGTTTATTATTTAATGTTTACAGCTTTAAATATTCACTGCTTGTTGTTGTTTGCTTTTGTATTTAAATCTGGGTTTCTGACTATTCGGTTACACACTGATGACGCCTTTGGCGAAACCGGTCACCGGTCTGTGTATTTTGATGCAGGCTGAGCTTGAATAAACTTCTCTTCTCAGCAGCTGTTCATCATTATTTTTGCCTACTGAGTGCTGAAGATTTGTTGGGATTTATATATATATATATATATATATATATATATATATATATATATATAGTTAGTACAGATATGGGGGGAGTGGGGATGAAGAACTCGCTGAAACTCTTAGGGTAACATTGAATTTGAATGTGTATTCAGAAGACTGAAACAGTTCATTTTTCATAACTTGCAGACTTGTATGGTCTGTTCTCTACCTGTAAGAGGGAGTACTGTGACACTTTATACTTGAATTAATATGATCTCACACACACAGCATTAAGTTTTTGCTTAAAGAACATTAAAAAAAGACAGCAATTACATTTGGGAAGATTTATCATTGTTATAAGTGACCAAAAATACATGCATTTTGTTCCAAATACAAAGTAATAAACTTTAATTTTAAGTAGTAAAAAAAAGACACTGCAGGAAAGTGTACATTTTATGTACACAGAAACATACAATAAATATGGTTGTCACAGGAGTTTGCTTAATCAATAATGCATGACCATGTTCTCTTTTGCTGACTATGCTTTGCATCCCATTCAGTTTGCTGCTGACTTTAGTATACACATGGCTGTTTGTGACAGACAAATGACTGTTGTAGCCGGTAAAATTAATTTTAATATCTATATCTGTCTCGCTCATTGATGAGATGACAATACCACCTCATCTGAGATAGCATGACGTTTCTACATTTCTTTCATATGTCAGATGGTTTTCTAGTGAGAAATTCCTTCATTCTTTTCTTCAGCTGTATTCTGCAGTGTGTTGTATCATGTAGGGATAAGAGCCGAAATAAAAATTCTACTCCTTGAATGCTTTCTAGGTGAGGGCACTGTGCAACAGGCAATCAACGCTATGAGCTGCTAATAATCTTCACCTTGTTTCCCTAGGTTTGATTCCACCAGTTTCCAAATTATAAGACTCAGAGCAAATCAATTATCTTGAGAGTGTGTCATTCCTGAAAACAAACAGTTGGAGCTACTGGAGTTGGGATATTGGTATTGCCCATATTTTCACTGACACGTTCTGAAATTAGGAACACTAATGCATGATTTTACTTTTCCACTTCAAAAAGTATCCCCGTGGATTCAGTGTTATACTGCTCTATACTTGTCAACTGTCCAGATTTTTGTTTCATTTTAATATCAGTTTCTCATAAAATGTATGCTTTTCTGGCAAATCATTGAGGACTGAAGTCACTAAATAAGCAAAACCTATTAGTATAGCAGCTTTCTAAGTTTATAAAAGCAATATTTAAAATCTGTATTTGAATATAAGTCTTTGTCTCTCCATTACTGCTAGCTTTGTCCATAATGTTTGTGGTATGAGGCTGAGAGGTATGTACTGGACAAACATATCAGTTAACCCTTTCATATCTGTCTTTATCCCCATGTGGTTCTGTTCTTTGAGCATACTCAACCTGTAACATCTTTGCACCATACCTTGATTGTTCAGATCATTATAATTTGTTGCTGAACAAATGTCCATTTTGTGATAATTCACTGTAATAATTTCATTGTATTTATACTTATTATCTATGTCTGGAGCTTTTCTCCCCGGGCCTCCGCTGAAAATGGACCTATATCCAGTCGGACTTTCCCGGTTAACAAATGTAAAATAAAATAAAAATAAAATACATTTTTTTTTCTGAAACTATAGGGTTTGGGCAAAGTCGCATAAATGATTTTTGCTTAAAAAACAGTAATTTCATTACCATTTTTAATAGACCCATGCTATTTTTCTAGACATTTAGTGAAACAGTTACCTCCAGAATTGACATGGTCTGGTTTCCTTCCCCTTTGAAGTAATAAGATATGTATTCCAGTTGTTTGAACAGTACGTACTGCTGAGACAGGAGAAAAACAAGTTGTCCCCTACTTGTAGTTTGCTGTACAATGCTTATTTGTTCATTGTAGAGGGTATTTTACAGGTCAGTGACATGATTTCCACCTAGGAGTTTTACTTCAAAAGTTTAATTTTGCTTTGTGTTTCACATCAGTGTATTTTATTGTGTGAGCCAACATATTGCACCCCTTTCTCCACTGTGGAGTTGATATGTATAATTTAGGGGAATGTGGGGGTGCGGGGTTTTTTTTTTTTTAATACTTTTAAGGATTTTTGACTCACCAGTTTTGATATTTGTCCTACAAAACCTGGTGAGATGAAGGAGTATGCATCAGTGACTCAAAGGTAAAACCATTTCAGACGTGATTGTCCTTCCGGCACATGTGTTTTTACTGATCTGTAATTCCTTTATACAAGTCTATAATAAAATTTTATCCCATGCATCTCATGGAATAATGTGTTCCAGTGACTGTAGATCAGTGTGTATACTGAATCTTCTCAGCCACTGTAGCTAGATAGCACGTCCTTATAAGTTACTGAGTGCATGCAAGATCAGTGCCATTTTGTGTAGTCAGTCATCGTGAATGTAACCTCAGATGGAGATGCACGTGTGTGTTAGAAGTAACAAGTCAGTCAGTAAGCATAGGAAGTATGAAGTATATGTACAAGTTACACTCCTGAAGTGTGAATGTATAATAAACTACTTGAATGCAGAGCCAGCCTCAGTGTCTCATTTGAACACACGAGACATGTGACAGTGACCAACAGCTGTAACTAGCCTCAGCCAGCAGAGTCGGTTCATTATTTGTTGGCTGGTAGACCAAACAACATATGCAGGCAAGCTGTACCAAAGCTGAAACTCACTAGGAGGTTACCCTGACATTCAATAGATGCAATTCCTTGAGAGCAAGTTGCAGAGGATTTAACATAAAACAGAATGGGTGTTTTCACTACACTTGCCTTGATTTTTTTATTGTTAAACCAAGTGTTGATGCATGTATGTTAATGTGGTAATTATTTTTATTCTGTGCAATTTATATTATTCAGGCAAAAAAAGGAAAAGAAAAGCTGTGAATATGTGCAGACAGATTGAAAGCACTTAGGTTTTATAAATTCTTGCAGGATGTAAAAGATAAACTCTTACTACTACTTTTTTGTTTTATAACTAACAATATTATTGCCTGTAATTGCTTTCCTTTTTTGAGGCAGTGAGTACTGCCTGTAGGGAATCGCATTTAACAAAATACATAACTTCAGCTTTTTAGCTATCACTGAAAATGGCCAGTACAAAAATTTCTTGTGTGAATATATGTCAAAACATGTCATGGCAAATACATAGCGAAGGCTAAGGATAAGGCATATGAAGAGTTGTATGAAAGGTTGGGCACTAAGGAGGGAGAAAAGAACCTGTACCGATTGGCTAGACAGAGGGACTGAGCTAGGAAAGATGCGCAGCAGGTAAGGGTGATAAAGGATAGTGAGGGAAAGGTACTCACAAGAGAGGAGAGTGTGTTGAGTAGATGGAAAGAGTATTTTGAGAGGCTGATGAATGAAGAGAATGAGAGAGAGAGAAGGTTGGATGATGTGGGGATTGTGAATCAGGAAGTGAAACAGATTAGCAAGGAGGAAGTAAGGACAGCTATGAAGAGTATGAAGAATGGAAAGGCTGTTGGCCCAGATGACATACCTGTGGAAGCATAGAGGTGTTTAGGTGAAATGGCAGTGGAGATTTTAACCAGATTGTTTAATGAAATCCTGGAAAGTGAGGGGATGCCTGATGAATGGAGAAAAAGTGTTTTGGTACCGATTTTTAAGAATAAGGGTGATGTGCAGAGCTGTAGTAACTACAGAGGGATAAAATTGATCAGTCACAGCATGAAGTTATGGGAAAGAGTAGTGGAAGCAAGGTTAAGAAGGGTCGTGATGATTAGTGATCAGCAGTGTGGTTTCATGCTGGGAAAGAGCACTACAGATGCGATGTTTGCTCTGAGAGTGTTGATGGAGAAGTACAGAGAATGTCAGAAGGAGTTGCATTGTGTTTTTGTAGACTTAGAGAAAGCATATGACAGGGTGCCTAGAGAAGAGTTGTGATATTGTATGAGGAAGTCAGGAGTGTCAGAGAAGTATGCAAGAGTGGTACAGGATATGTACGAGGGTAGTGTGACAGCGGTGAGGTCTGTTGTGGGAGTGACAGATGCATTTAACGTGGAGGTGGGGTTACATCAAGGATCAGCTCTGAGCCCTTTCTTATTTGCAATGGTGATGGACAGGTTGACAGACGAGATCAGACAGGAGTCCCCATGGACTATGATATTTGCAGATGACATTGTGATCTGTAGTGAGAGTAGGGAACAGGTGGTGGAGACCCTGGAGAGATGGAGATATGCTCTAGAGAGAAGAGGAATGAAGGTGAGCAGGACTAAGACAGAATATGTGTGTGTGAATGAGCAGGAGGATAGAGGAATAGTGAGGATGCAAGGAGTAGAGGTGGCGAAGGTGGATGATTTTAAATAGTTCAGAGTAACGGTGAGTGTGGAAGAGATGTGAAGAAGAGAGTACAGGAAGGATAGAGTGGGTGGAGAAGTGTGTCAGGAGTGATTTGTGACAGATGAATACCTGTAAGAGTGAAAGGGAAGGTCTAAAAGAGGGTAGTGAGACCAGCTATGTTATATGGGTTGGAGACAGTGCCATTGACAAAAAGGCAGGAGTTTGAGCTGGATGTGGCAGAGTTAAAGATGTTAAGATTTGCGCTGGTTACATTGGTTTGGACATGTGCTGAGGAGGGATGCTGAATATATTGGAAAAAAGATGCTAAGGATGAAGCTACCAGGTAACAGGAGAAGAGGAAGGCCTAAGATAAGGTTTATGGATGTGGTGAGAGAGGACATGCAGGTGGTTGGTGTGACAGAGCAAGATGCAGGGGACAGAAAGAAATGGAAACAGGTGATCCACTGTGGTGACCCCTAATGGGAACAGCCGAAAGAAGATGATGATATATACAGAAAAGCTTTCGCTGACTCGTGATATATTTATAAATGAAAAATGCATGTGTCTGTTGCACCTGTACCCCTATTGGAGGGTAAGTGCTCCCATACTCCTGCTTTATGTATACCATCTCTGAGATTGCACAGCAGTGCAGCTAAAGCCAAATAACCCTTACACACACTGTTCTATGACTGCACATTCCAGCAGTCACAGCAATATTTCCCAGGAGTCCCACACCCCAAAAACAAAAAATTACACAACTTTAAACAAACTAAATTCCCAACACCTTCAGCAGTGCTGACAACTTACCAGGCCATTTTATATTAAAACACATGCACATACCCAAAAGAACATTTAACAAAATGGGAACTCAATATTAAATCACAGCTCAATTTTCATTCTACAAAACTGCAACTTGACTGATTGGCATATATATATATATATATATATATATATATATATATATATATATATATATATATATATATATATATATATATGTGTGTGTGTATATGTGTATTTCTATTTTTCTCCTAACAATATATTGATTGACTACATGTAAAACTCAGAAAATGTTGTCTAAGGTAAGAAAACAGAGGTGATAAGTTACTGAGAGTTTATTTAGATAAACTTGCAATGCTGTGATGCTAAAAGTCCAAGATGCAATAACATAATACAGGCCAACACTGCTCAGCTGTACAGTAGTACCTGCATAGCTCATTATTCCAGGAAAGGAGCTGCACAGTAATGCAGAGCCGATGCATTAATGGCAACAGTCAGGCAGGGTGCACTATGGGCAGTAACATGACGGTCTTAAAAGAACTGTAATTGTATTATGCTGTGGGTTATGAGCATTCACACTCATAATAAATCAACTCATAGGACTATCTTAGTCTATCATATACAAGGGGAGGAATGTCAGGAAAATGAACAGAACAAGCAGTAGAAAACACAAGGGTAGCATTAAAGAAAAACAGGCGAGAAGGAATGATATGTGTATACATATACGTAAGTAAAAAAAAAAAAGATTTGTATGTATATGTGTGTGTGTGTGTGTATATATATATATATATATATATATATATATATATATATATAGAGAGAGAGAGAGAGTGTGTGTGTATATATCTATATATATATATCTATATCTATGTATATATATATATATATATATATATATATATATATATATATATATGTATATACACACAAAACGGGCCTACTTCACTCTGCTGAATTTTCACACAACCGAAAATCAAAAGAAGGAAACAAGAAGAGTGGAATTGCACAACAGCGAACCAGCAGAAGTGATCGAAACTCATTTGACCATTTCTGCTGGCTTTGAACAGCGGAAATTGAGGGAATTTACACTTTCCCCACTGTAGAGTGATCTTGCAGTTGGTATATATAATTAGTAAAGTTAGTAGGGAGGGGGTGCCCTTCTGTAAAAAAAAAAAAAAGTTTTTTTTTTCTTTTGAATTTTGATCTTGTGGTGTCGATGTTCAGCAGTTTGATATTTGTGAATATTAATATTCTGAAACACATTTATATATATATATATATATATATATATATATATATATATATATATATATATATATATATATAGACACACACACACACATACATACACACAAAAATATACAGAGTTGCAAATTAATAAGTTTTGTGTGTGTGCATAGGCAGCTGATAGACATGTGTGCAATATCACACAAATCCAGGGGGTTGGGAAATTTGCCATTACCCTGTGTTAGTATAGTACATATAATTAGCATGGGGTGAAGCAGAGCTTGCCCCCTCAAGAAAGATGTCACTGTTTGCTTTTTTAAGTTACATTTGCATGTTCTGGTGCTGTTTCTAGGTGCATGCTTAGTACTGAGTTGCTTTCATCATTTTCGATCTTTCGCAGTTAATATTAGTGCAGTCAGTGCTTGGTGATTTATATTAAATGTAGTATCCCCATATAATAAATAAATATATATATATATATATATATATATATATATATATATATATATATATATATATATATATATATATATATATATATATATATATATACGTACATACATACAGAGAGAGAGATTTATTTATTACTTTATTTTGGGTCGGGTGTCTATTTTAGTTTCTTTAATGAAGGGGTAGATGTGGAAAGTAACAGGGGCTTATGTGAAATTTAAGAGGGAGTATAGAAGGTAGCAGGGGAAGACAAATTAACATAAAACAATGGCAGAGACATTTAGATGTGATATGGGCACAACACTGGAGGATATAGACATGCAGAGAGAGAATAGCTGCAGATGGAGAGACTGAACAACAAACTGTGAATGGTGAGTGACACATATGGAAGTGAAACACTATGATGGGGGGTTAGTGCAGGGTACAAAGGATCTCTCTGACAAACCAGAGAAGGCACCGCACAGATGTCTGTTTCTTCTGTGTCTGAAGTCATGGCCAGGATCTGCCCCTAAAGGCCCCATTATTGATGGTGGCCATTAATGCAGCTCTACCATTGCAGCACCCCTAGGTCTCAGTCTAGGAGTTCATGCTGGTCCACCCCAAACATAACTAGCCACTGCACTGGATTCCATGTGATCAAGTAGGATCCCTCTGGGGTACTTATAGGTTCATAGGTTGATACTAGGCTATCTGCCCTAGGGCATTTACAAGCCTAACCAGAGTGTGTTTGGCTTTCGCCATCCTTTTTAGATTAGTTGACTGTGCCTCTGTATAGTAGATCACAGAAGATAGCCCATTTAAGGTTAGATTACCATGCCTCTGTCTAGCAGTGACACAGAAGAGATCCCAGGTGTAAATTTACGATCTCCCATCCAAACGTCAAGATTCTTCTCGAAGAGGGTCATTGAGGGGCTCTGTCTAACAAGGATTGGGATTTTGATCCAGAGTGAGGGGAGCCTCTGGGATATGAATCTGTCCCTCCAGCATGTTCTGTTTATTTCTGTGCTGAGGTTTAAGTCACTGGAGCATGTAGCTCTGATGGATTTGGATTTCTTGAGGTGGAGCATGTCCATTAATTCAGGGTTGGACATGGCTTTATACATCAGGCACAGGTCGCCTCTGAGTAGGCGGTAAGCAACTGAGTAGAGCTGGAGTTTCTTTAGCCTAACTGCGTAGGGCATCTGTTTGAGTCCCTTGATCCTCTTGGTGAGGTACTTTTGGGGTCTTTCTAGTTGTAGCAGGTGTTGGGTAAGGTGCATCCCAAATGGGGCATTGTATTCAATTATGGGCCTGATGAGTAGAAGGGCACAATGACCTCTCTTGATCTAGATGTGAACCCCTTTGTGATAAGGTGGTCTATATAGAATGTATTTCTAACCACTTTGGCAATGTGATTGTCAAAGGAGCAATTGCAATCTACTTGGGTCCCCAAATCTCTAATTACTTCTTCTGTACTTAATGGATTACCACCTATGTGGTAATTTGTGGGCACTTTGTTTTTCCCAAAGGGGATGACTATGTACTTTTTGGCATTTAGCTTTAGGCCATGGCTCTGGCACCAGTTATCCATCTCTGTGCGACCTTTTTGGAGGATGCTTGTGTCAGCCGGCAAGTTGATTATGGCCCCCCAGTTTGCAGTCATCTGCAAACTTTGTCAGCCATAGTCCTCCTGCGTTAGCCTGTACCTCAGAGAAATATATACCGAACAAGAGAGGTCCCAGGACTGAGCCTTGTGGGATGCCACTTGTAACTGGTTTAGAGTCTGACATGGCACCTGCAATTCTGACCATGTGGGTTCTATCCCTAAGCCAGTTTGCAACCCATCTTGTGACATAGGGGTTGATATTTAAGTTGGTGAGCTTATTTATGATGCCCGAGTGGGGTATTGTGTCGAAGGCTTTTGCAAGGTCAAGGTAGGCTGTGTGGACTACCTTCCCTTCGTCTATGGCCTTGGTGACTGTTTCAAAGAAATTGACCAGGTTCAAGAGGCAAGATCTGCCCTTAACAAAGCTGAATTGGGTAGGATCCAGTGTTTGGAGGTTCCCAATGTCTTTGTTTATGAGTTCTATGATGATATGCTCCATAGCTTTGCAGACCAGGCTAGTTAGGCTTATAGGGCAATAGTTTCTGGGGTCTGTTGTGGCACCACCTTTATGGAGTGGGACCACTGTTGCTGTACGCCATTCTTTGGGTACATATCCTGTTGTAAGGCAGAGACTGAATAGTGATTTTAAGTGAGGGTTCAGTTCTTCTTGGAGCTCATGTAAAACACAGCCTGGGACACCGTCTGGTCCCATTGATGCTGTGTCTTTTGCTTTGGAGAGGGCAGCTCTCACCTGTGCATCTGTGATGTCAGGGAGGCTACAATCTGTTGGGATAGTCATTTGCTCGTTTGGGGGGAAGAGGGGGAGAAGTTTGCACTGAACCTGTCTGCCAGGTTGCTGGCAATGTCTGTGGGTTCAGTGTATTTTTTGTCATTTTGCACTAACTCAGAGGATATCTGGGAGTTTCCGCCCATGTTTCTGACATAACTAAAGAAGACCTTGTGATTATCTTTAGTGTCTAGGGCAATTTTTCTTTCAAAGCTAGCCTTAGATGATTTTATGAGGGATCATAGTTTCTTGCTAGTACTGATCAGAGTTGCCTTCCCTTTCAGGGATTTTGCTCTATCATGTAGCAGCTTCCTCCTTCTGTTGCACAGTTTATTTATGGCTGGGGTCCACCAGACAGGTCTCCTGCCCTTGGAGGAGTGTGTCTTGGTTTTATTTGGGATAGCACGATCCATGCATTCCTGTAGATATCCATAGTATGCGTTTGTAAAGGATTCTGCGGTTTGGGCCATATTTTCCACTGGCCCTGGGGCTTTGAAGGATTCCACCTCAGTTTTGAGAAGTGGGAAGTTTGCTTTTGAGAAGTTTTTGACCGTGGTTTCCTTTGCTGGGGGTGGGGACGGGATGTGGATGTCCATAGTAATTAATTTATGGTCAGATCTTACCAATGAGGGGTATACCTCTGGTATGGAACATAGAGTCCCCATGTTGGTGATGATCAGGTCCAATATGTTTTCCCCTCTTGTGGGAGTGGTGACCAGTTGTTCCATAGCATTTGAGTTTATAAATTCTAGGAACCATTGGGCTAGGGTGTTGGGGCTTGAGTAGTGCTCCCAGTCTATGTTTGGGTAGTTGAAGTCACCCAATATAATCGTGTTTGGAGAGACCTTCATATTCTCCAGTGTCTTCAGGAAAGCCGAGTGGGGTTCCTGAGTTTGGGAGGGTGGTTTGTAGCAGGCTACAAACTGGAAGGTAGTTTTGCCCACTGTTAGCTGCACATGGATGGTCTCAGATGCTTTGTGCAGTGCCACTAGCCTGGAGGTATGTGTATCTTTGATGAATATGGATACTCCCCCTCCTCTTGTGGTTCGGTCCGAGTTTTGGGGCCGAAAAGCATGGCATGAGGTATAGCCTGGTAGTGCTGGGGTGCTCTCGGGAGCCTTGAACCAGGTTTCTGTTACTGCATAGATATCGATATTCTCCATACTGAGGAGAGCCTCGAGTGCATGCATCTTGAGGTTTAGACTTCTGGCGTTGAGCAGCATTAGCCTTAGTTTCTTTTTCCTTGTGTTGTCTAAGGAGGTGGGTTTGTCTTTTGAGCCTTGCCTAAAAAAGGCACTATGGGGGTGGCAAGAGCCTTGGCCAGTATTCGAAAACCCAGGGGTGACAGGTGCAAGCCGTCTCTAGTGAAGCAACGTGGCTTGTCAAGCATGTCATCCCAGGATGACATACACTGGATCCCCTTTGAGTGACACCAATACTTTAGCCAGTTGTTGAAATTGATCATTTTGTCTTTATACTGTGGTATCATTCTTGGTGAGGGTAAGATGCTACTCAAGGTCAGGGTCATACTGGCCTGGGCCACATGATCAGAGAGCTCCTCTATGTCTCTTTTCATGTAATCCAGGGAGGTTCATCTCAGGTCATTCACACCAGCATGGACAATGACGGAGTCATATTTGTACTTGCTTTGGAGTGACCTGAGTGCTTGTGTTATGTGGCGGATCCTGGCACCTGACAGGCAGCTTACAGTGACCTTCTCCTTGTTCAGCCCGGTGAGAGGGACATCAGTGTGTCTGACGATAGAGTCACCTATTACAAGTGTATTAGGTGCGTTGTTTAGACTTAAGGGCTGTGACTGTGTGGCACACTGACTTTGTGAACTATGTGATATGTGGGTATTGTTGTGGGGTAGCGGTTGCTTGGATGTCTGCTTTGGAGGTCTCTGTTGCTTGGGCAGATTTTTGTTTAGAGCCTCTGAGTATGTTTTTGTGTGTTTATGTGTTTGGTTTGCTGTTGCGATAGGTCTATGTGAGACTGGATTTGTGGTGTGTGTGATTACCTTCTCCTCCAGACTGACCGTACCAGTACTATGTTGAGAGAGCTCAGCCTCCAATTTGGCTATATAGTTGCATCTCTCACATATATTTGATCTTGTTGGGAAGAGGAGAGGGTGGTCTGTGTACATAAGGCAGTTGTAACATTGCCTCAAGAATGCCATATTCACCAGCTGGACTGGAGAGTAAACCTGAAACTGATTTTTGGACATGCCAGAATAGTATAAGGAATTACTTTTTGACTTGATGAAAAAGGACTAATAGGGAGCCAAGAACTTAAAGGGAGTATAAGAGGGTGTAGTGCTTTCGTTTATTAGTGCTTACTTATAAGACTCTTATCCTAGCTACTGCTGGGTTTTAGAAAGAAAATAGAGTGTTTACTTTGAGATTTGGAACAGTTCTAAGGGAAAAAGTGAGGAGCAGACTTTGTGGAGCAGGGAATAGTTTAAATCTGATTAAGCGGTGCTGCCAGATGCTGCACTATGTGCAAAACCGCGCAAAAGAGGGTTTTAAGAGAGGGGGATCAAGGAGTTTGGAATTGACCCAAAATGGCCAATAAAACTACAGTTTCTAGGCAGTAGCCACTCCCACAGAGGCAGACAGGCTGTTCAGTGTTTACCACTGCCACTGATGAACACAGAGACTTCCCTTTGGCCCAAGCAAGCAATGGCCTCCAAGAAACTTACAAACAGTTCAGAACAGCAAATCTGTAACTGAACTTTTTTTAAATTTCAGAAAGTGGGAAAAACGCAAGATTTTTTTTTTTTTAAAGATAGCAGAGATACACAAGTAGCAACAAATTAGAACAGTGCAATAAATGACCCCACACTTGATTGCTATTGGAAGATTAACTTTTACGCCCCTCCCCCCCTCCACAGATATTACCTTCATCCTTTCATGCCCTGCTTTGAGGCAGGCCTGATGACCATTGTTGACTCAGCACCAGAAGTACCAACTAAAGCAGACCTAGCTGGCAAACACCATTTTACATCCTGCCCCACAGCTGGACCCATAGAAGGAGTTGATAAAAGCAGAAAGAGAATAATAAATTTATCACACTGGTACACATGTTTAGTACAAACAGAATTTCAGTTTTATACTATATACATGGATAAAGTATACATATTCTATAACCTGTGCCGTCTTTCAGCTCTTTTTATGCTTCAGTGTTGACTTGTAGACAAGTATACTGCTAGACTGTTCCAAAAAAATGACTCGCTTGAACTATTTAATGTGCAACTATAACAGTAGTTGTGATCTCCCCTACCATATCATTGCTAGCTAAAGATCCCTATTATGAGTCTGGAAAACCACACCTCTTACCTAAATCTACTGGAATCTCTTAACATTCAATCTGACACCATACTTAAAGGTGACTTCAACTACCCCTCCATAAACTGGGAAACTTATATGACCCATAATTCACTTTCTCAGCGGCTTTTGGACTTTGTCAGTGCAGACACCCTGGAGCAACTAGTTAGCTCCCCAACTAGAGGTCCACATATCCTAGAACTGGTTCTCCCAAACATGAGGGGATGTTGCTCCCTCACATGCATTAATTCCACCATGATGAGGTCTGACTGCATAATGATCTCCTTTAGTATTAAAGCTAACCTAGGACCTCCATCAAACTCCAAACCTGTTAAGAACTTTGCTAAAACTATTTACCTCAAACTAAGTGACAGCTTATTAGACTTCCAAGCCCCTCCAACCCCAGATGACACTGAGGCCTCTTCTGTGCTGTCCACCCACACTCATAGCTGCATAGAGGAAGGGAGTACCTGTCCAAGTCAAATATATGATTACTGGCAAAAGTAAACTGCTAGCATAAATAGGCTGTTCAACCAAAGGAAAAAAAATCCTCTACAAAGCCAAGGAGACAAAGCAGTGCAAAAATGCACTCACAAGTCTAAAACAAATTATTGTATTTGTATTTTATTTTACATTTTTTAACCAGGGGTGTCTTTTGCAGCAAAGGCCTGGTGAGAAAACCTCCACGTAAAAAAATTACAGATACATTTAGATATTTAGACATGATCAGTATACACACAAGTTACAATCAACATGTTTTTAAAGTGGTATGCAGCACATCAACAGTTACAGTGGAGAGAACAAACAAGAAAATATCAATTTAAAAATAAAAGTAATAGATTTGTGGTGTAAAGCTGAAATTTGGAGCATAGGTAGAATACATACATTGTACATTAGCCAGTGTTTGTGAGTAAGTGTGAGAAACTATTATCAAGTACGCTAGGTTTAGTATGTGTACCTTATCCTCTTTAACTAGCCTGGGAAGCAGTCATGGAACTTCCAACTTTGCTTGAGATGTTGCCTAATGAGGTTTTTAAAGGAGGCTTTGGAGTATGTGCTTTGTATGCTAGT
Organism: Protopterus annectens; assembly: GCF_019279795.1. Lineage (NCBI taxonomy): Eukaryota > Metazoa > Chordata > Ceratodontiformes > Protopteridae > Protopterus > Protopterus annectens. The sequence goes on along the minus strand of NC_056743.1, from coordinate 141,427,842 downwards.
GGGGAGAGAGTTCCATTTTTTAGCCGCTGAACTACTATATAGTGTGTCAACAAAGCTATTATAGCTGTTGGTGACTTCTAGTAGTAGTTTGTTTGATTATCTAAGAGGTCTTTTGAGTGAGTGATGTTTTACTAGGTGTTTGAGGGCAGGACACATATTAGAGAGGTAATAGAATGACAGCGGCAGAGCTGATTGTAGGTTAGGAGGTTGGGCAGTTCAAGCCAGTGAAGCTGTCTCAAACCAGTACAGTGATGAGTTCTATATGAGCAATTTGCAGCAAAGCGGGCAATTCTGTTATAGCAGGCTTCCATTTTGCTTAGTTCAGTTTTGAGATTAGTCAGACTGGGAGATGCATAGAGTAGGTGGATAGAAGTTTGGAGCAAGCAATGGCTGATCTTGTGTTGTTGGTAAGAAATGGTTTGATATGGTAGAGTGATCCCAGTTTGGCATGTACTTTTTTAATAGTTAAGTTGAGATGACTATCAAATTTTAGGTAGAAGTCTATGGTTATTTCCAATAGCTTAGCCTGTGCCACTGGAGCGATTGGAGTAGCATTTGTGGAGTAAATAGTGAATTGACTGTTAGTGTTTCTGTTAGAACTGGTTATAATCATAAACTGAGTTTTCTTTGGATTCAGGATAAGATGGGCTTTGTTAAGGTAGTTTTCAGTGTCAGAGAATGCTAGCTGAGTTGTTTGCAGGAGGGTGGGAATGTTTTGTGCAGCACAGATTAAGGTAGTATCATCTGCATACTGAATGATAGATGCATGCTGTGTGGAGGTATGGATGTCATTTGTGAAGATTGTAAATACTAGTGGTCCTAAGATTAGAACCCTGGGACTCCTAAAGTTTGGGCAGCTGAGGAGAGAGAGAGAATTTTCCCATTTCACAGCTGGGTACCTGTCAGTTAAGTAGCTTTGGAACCAGGTAACAGTGGAATTTGATAGGTGATATTGGTTTAGTTTGTTTAGCATGATTTGGTGCGAGACTGTGTCAAATGCTTTGGACATATCCAAAAAAAGAGTCGACACCTGCAGCCCTTCGTTTTTGCAATGGTTTACTGTGTATGTGAAACAGAGGAGGGCTGTAGTGGTACTATGGGCAGATCTGAAACCATGTTGAGTAGGTGACAGGCTGTTGCTGTCTAGGAGATATTTTAGCACCTGGGTATGGATGCATTTTTCTAGGATTCTGGCCAGGGGGGAGAGTATAGCAATGGGTCTTTAGTTATTAAGTTCAGTGGAGGCCCCGCCTTTATGTATGGGTGTAACATAGGATATTTTCCAGAGTTTGGGCACATAGTTTTCAACAATTTATCTGTTTATGAGAGTGGAGATTGGGATAGCAATAGCATCTGGTGTGAGTTTCAAGAAATAGCTGGGGCGTAGGTCGGCTGCTGTTGATGAGGTTTTTAGTTTGGAGAGCATGCTTTTGATTGAAGTGATGAAAACAGTTTTGAGGGTAAAGCTTGTATTAGTGTTATTTCTGTTGGGGGTGGGGGGTAATTGAGGTTGAAACTGTCCTGTGATACTAAGGCTAGAATTTAGTTTACAAGGTGGGAGTTCAATTGTGTTTCGATGGGAACTTTAGTGTCAGGGGTGGTTGGTTTGGGGGTAGCCTTTTGGGTGGATTTTAGTAGCTGGTTTACATTTTTCCAAAATATTTGGGGTTTGTGTTGGTATTTAGTTTGTAATGTCGTGTAGTAGGATTTGTTTGTCCAGCCTAATGCATTTAGTTCTTGGTACTTAGGCTTTGTGTTTCTTTAGTTTTTTGATAGAAAAGTCAGGCAGTGTCTCTGGACTTGAGGATTTGTTTGGTCTCTTTACTGAGCTAGGGGTTTGTAGAGGTTCTAACCTTGATTTTGCTCAATGGAGCGGCAGTGTCTAGGTGTTGTAGAAATGGTTTGTTGAAATATGCTACAGCCTGATCAAGTGGGAGGGTTTTTAGGGGGCAGGGTCCACGCACAGTTGCAGAATAAAGTTTTGAGGACCTCAGGAGAGAATTTTTTTGTGTTTCTAGTGGATTTATAGTTAGTGGTTTTGCATATGCTTGTTCTACTACATATAAAGTATTTTATGTTGTGGTCACTTAAGGTGTCTGGGAGACTGCCTGTGTGGGGGTACAATGTGGGGTTGTTAAGACCCAGTCAAGGATGTATTCCCTTTTAGATTTATCAAATCTAGTTGGAATTTGGACTAGCTGCTGGTAGCTATTGAGATTTATTAGATTACTTGGTGGTTCTGATATACAGGTGAACCAATCTAGGTTGAAATCCCCCAGAATAAGTTTCTTTTTTTTGTGAGTATGTGGAAGAACACCAGGATAAGAAGTCTTCAAGGCTAGCAGGTGTATTACCAGGTGGAATATAGATCACAAATGTGGTGATGACCTTTTTAGGGTGAAGTTGTGAGATAAGTATGTCCCAATTATTAGGGGAGGGGATGAGCTTGGTATTTGACGTAAAGTTAAGTTGGACTTATACAGTAAGGCAATTCCACCCCTTTTACAAAGTGGTCTGTCTTGTCTAATGATATTGTAGCCAGTAGAGAGAACTTCTGAGTTAGCTATGTTTTTATTTAGCCAGGTTTCTGTTAAAGCAACTATGTCTGGGGAGTAGTGTGCTGTTGTGGCCTGGAGTTCAGGTATTTTATTTTTGATACTTCTAATATTAATATTTAGCATTAAAAGATGGTTGGTTTTGCTGCTGTTGTTGATTTGCCCAGGGATGAAGATAGTGGGGGTATTATGTTCTGACAATTGTGTTGGAGCAGTTTGTGTTGGACAGGATGGATTTGGGCCTGGGTTGGGGTGGATGTCCCCACTTATGGTGAGCCTGGTGTTAAAATGGTGATACAGATGTTGGAGTTTGGTGATGAGTGTGAGAAAGTATTGTGTTTTTTTGGAGTAGGAATGAGAGCATATGTTTAATTCTTGAATAATTGTGGGCAGATATTATTATGATATGCGGTGTCTGTATATGAGAGTCCATAATATAGTGCTGTGCTAGTAAGTTTAGGGATATCGCTAGAGTGATAACTTGTGGAGTTATAAAGAATTATGGGAAGACAGACTAGACTTAGTTGTGTGATAGTCATGGTTATAAAGTTTAAGTTGGTTCTAGCTGCAGGCATGGATAGGAATTATAGGGTTGCACTATATGTGGATGTTAAGTAGTGTGGGGTGATGAAATAATGCCTAGTGTGAATGAGACTGATTGGGAGTATTTTGTGATGGAGCACATGGGTATGGTTTAATGTGATCTGATTTGAGGAGCTGTGATTGGTGGAGGTGATGTGAGGTTGAGATGTGTGTGATTTTGTGATTACTATAAATGTAGAGGTAGTGGGGGTGAGAGGGAATTGGGGACAGGGCAGAGGAATGGAGAGAGCCCGAGCATTAGCGAGGGCAAACAGAGCAGGGCAGAGCCCACCAAGACACGAGTAATGGGCAGCAAAAAGTAAGTGTTACTTTATAAATCTGAACACTTTAAACAAATTCCTGAGGTCTAATGGCTTACCAGCAAGCAAGGGCAATTAGAGCGGGGCAGAGCCCACCAAGACAAGAGTAAAAGTCAGCAAAAAGTAAATGTTACTTTACTACTTAAAACAAATTCCTGAGGTCTAATGGCTTACCAGCAAGCAGAATTCAATTGCTGAAGAGCACTTGTGTCCTGGTTGGAGACTAATAATTTAACGATTTAAAAATTAGAGAGATGGTCGAATGTGCCAAAGTAAACTACAAGGGAAATATAGCCTCCCAGGTGAAAAATAACCATAAGGCTTTATTAATTATGTTTGTAACTTCTGGGGAAATGGTCAGCAGTGTGCTGGGTTAATCTTAAACAGCAACACTTCCACCCAGCCTGAAACTGCATCACACCTGCTGACCGACAAGTTCAGTTCAAACTTCTCCCCTCTATCACTTCCTACCACTCCCAGAGAAATACCTGCAACCATCCTCCTACCAGTCATTATGAGGAAAAAGGTCCTTACTGATCTAGCTAAAGCCAAAGACCACAGCATCCATGGGTCCTAACAGCATTCCAGGATGCATGCTTCTTAAATAGTTCAAAACAGGATCTATCAGAGCTGCTAGAAGCCTTCTTTAACCACAACCTTCAGATAGGCTTCATCACAGAGGAATGGAGAACTGCAACAGTTGTCCCTCTGCAGAAGGGGAGGCCATCAGCTGACCTAGGAAACTACAGACCCATAAGCTTGACCAGTCTTTTCTTGAAGGCCATGGAGAGAATTGTCATGGACCTGACCAATAATGATACAAGAAATCTCCCAACACGGGAACAGACCCAATTTAATTTGTCAGAAGGAAATCTTGCCTGCTTAGTCTGGTGGACTACTTTGAGAAAATCATTAGGGCCTTGGATGAGGGTAACACAGTACACACTGCGTAAATAGACCAGGCCAAAGCTTTTGACAATCTTCCACTTGGTGATCATAGACAAACTTACTGCATTAAGCATAAACCCCTATATCATCATGTGGATAGCAAACCAGCTCACTGACAGGACATGTCATCTGGATAGGTGATTTCACTTCCAATAAGAAACTTGTTACTAGCAGTGTCACACACGGCTCAGCATTGGGACTACTGCTGTTTGGTATACATTCATAGGTGGTTACTATGCTAATGACCATAAAGGCCTTTTTAAGCCTAGACATGCATTCCAAATCAGTGACAAGTTCTGATAACCTTGATAAGTGTAAGCAGAGGCTTGGAACATGAAACATTTACAAGCAGGGGCCTGGGAGATGAACCATTTACAGGTTGTCTGTGTCCATTAGAGACATAGGTGCCATGCCAGGGATGAAGCTCCTGTTCCCTATCCAATTGTTCAAGTTGCACTAGAATTGGGTTAGGGAGGAACTCTGCTTCACATGGATGGGGAGCCTGTTCCAGAGATGAGGTATTATCTGGGATACATACCTGTCTGTTTACCAGGTCCTATTTCTATTGCAGGCAAGGTTTAAGTCATTAGAATGGGTAATTCTGGTGCTGTTTGTTTTGTAGATATGCATGAGGTCCATCAGAGTGGGGTCTGACAATGCCCTGTATGCCAGACATAGATCTCCCCTCAAAAGCCTTTAGTAGATAGAATATAAGGATATAGCTTTGAGGCAGTCTGCAGAGAACATTTTACTTATTCCCTGCACTCTTTTAGTGAGGAACATATTTGAGGCATTGTACTCAGTGACAGGTCTGAGGAATGCAGAACACAGTGGAACAATGACTTCCATGTACTTAGATGCCATACCTTCATTTATAAGCTGCGCAACATAGAATCATTTCCTCAGTACTGTAGACATATAATAATCAAAGGCTAGATTACTGTCGCTGTGTGTCCCTGATCTCCTTACTATTATGTCAGTGCTAAGGAGTGTGTTGTCAAAATGATAGTTACCAGGGGTGGATAACTTCCCAAAGGATACTATTATGCATTTCATGGCATTTAGTTTTAGTCTATGGCTCTGACACCAGTTGTCTGTCTGTGGCAGCCCTTCTTGTAGAACATTTGTGTCAGTGTGGGATTCAGTGACATCTCCCAATTTGCAATCATCTGCAAATTTAGTCAGCTAGAGACCATTGACATTGGCCTTGACTTGACAGAGAAGTAAATACCAAAAAGGAGGGGTCCAAGGACCAAACACTGAGGAACTCCACTTATTACTGGCCTTTTTGTAGAGGTGGACTCCCCAGTTCTAACTTCCTAGGTCCTGTCTGTGAGCCAGTTGGCTATCCACTGGGTGACATATGGGTTGTATCTAACCTCTTGAATTTTCAACAATGCCCAAGTGGGGTATTGTTCCAAATGTCTTGGCCAGGTCAAGGTAGGTAGTAAGAACCATTTTGCTCTCATCCATTGCTTTGATGACCTTCTCAAAGAAGTCCACTAGACTGAACAGGCATGATCTGACCTTGATGAAGCCAAACTGGGTTAAGTCCAGTGTCTGGAGGTTTACTATATCACTGTTGATCATTTCCATGATACTTCTTTCCATGGCTTTGCATATAAGACCAGTGAGACATATGGGTCTGTTGTTTCCAGGGTCTGTAGATGGCCAACCTTTGTGCAGACGGCCAACTATTGCTGTTCTCCATTCATGAGGCATGAAGCCAGTTTAGAAGCTACAGTTAAATAGCAATTTCAGAAGGCCTGATAGGTCATGTTTCATGCTATTTAGAGGGATATTGTCTGAGCCCATTGATGCAGTGCTCTTGGCCTTAGAGAGCTCACTAAGGACCTGTTCCCTAGTAATAGCAGGGGGAGTTATATTTGATGGTACTTCTTGTGGGATGGTTGAGAGAGAGACAGAGGTAAAGTTGGAGCTGAATTTATCAGCCAGGAGGTTTGCTATGTTTTCTGGCTCACTATAGGTGGCTCCATCACAATGAGCTCTACACACAACTGTGTATCGCCTTTGAGGTTGCGGACATAGCTAAAGAATGCCTTGTGGTTGTCCATGGCATGGGAGATCATATTTACTTCAAATTTGGCTTTGGTAGACTTTATTTGTCCTCTGACTTTGTTTAGTTTGTGAGAGTGCTTTTATCCTGCTGGATGCTGCATCTACTAATTCTTGCCATGATTTGCTAGCCTATTAAGTTTGCGATTCCACCAAGCTGGCTTGTTTTTTGAGTTAGTCCTGTACTTCTTCCTGGTGGGTACACCTGCCCCTATGCAGCTACTAACATGCTTGTACAGAGTTTCTGCGAACAGTTCTGCATAGGCAGCAGTGCTGTCAGGGCTTATGGGAGCTTGTACTTTTGCCAGATTATCACTTAATAGCAGGAAGTTAGCCTTAGAGTGGTTCCTGAATATTCTAAGTTTATCTGGAGGTCTGAGCTTTATTTTTACTTCAAAGGAGACAATTTTGTGGTCTGACCTTACCAGGGAATACATTACAGTGGGGGTGTGCAGCACTCCCCCATATTAGTGAGGACCATATCCAGAATGGTTGCACTCCTGCTTGGTAAATTGACAGTCTTGTTCAGAGAGTTTGTTTTTACAAACTCCAGGAATATCTCTGTGCCTGTAGATTTGGTGTCATATAGGATCCCCAATTAATAGTGGGGTAATTAAAGTCACCCATAAATATGGCATTGGGTTGAATGGTTAGTGTTTCTATTAAGTTTAAATACATGGTATGGGTTTCCTGGTTCATAGAGGGGGACCTATAGCTTGCAAGGAAGTGGTACTGGATTTTACATATGGTGATTTGAACATGGAGCAGCTCAAGTACATTGTCCTGTTTGATCAGCCTTGAGGTATATTTATTTTTAAAGTAAATCGAGACACCTCCACCATTAATCCCTGTCTGTGTAGTAGCTGGTCTAAATGTGTGGAAGGCATTATAACCTTGGATTGTAGCTGTGCTCTCTGTGACTGTAAACCATGTCTCAGTGACTGCACAAATATCAGCATTCTGTAGGGTGAAGAGGTCTTCTAGGGAGCAGAATTTATTTTTAGTCTCCTAGCATTGACTAGTAATACCTTTAGATTTTCTTGGTTTTGATTTGCTATGTCGGAAGTACTTTCAGTTTGGTATTGCCTAAGAAAGGCACTATGGGAGAAGGCAATGGTTTAGCCAATATTTGAAAGCCCAGAGAGGAGAAGTACAGGCCATCCCTGGCAAAGAAGTGTGGTCTGTTGACCATCTCCTTTCATGCTGACAAATATTGCACCCCCTTAGAATGACACCAAAAACTGAGCCAGTTATTAAAGTCAGTCATCTTTTGCTCGTATTGTGGCATCATCCTTGGAGAAGGTAAAATGCTGCTCAATGCTAGGCTCATACCAGTCTGAGACACACATTCCAAGAGCTCCATGATGTTTCTTTTCAAATAGTCTAGTGAGGTACATCTCACTTTATTTATTCCCACATGGGCTATGACTGAATCATACTGATATTTGTGGTCCAGTGACCTGAGTGCATGCATAATCCGGTGGATCCTAGCCCCTGATAAGCAACTAACCATGACTTTCACCTTACTCAGCCTGTTGAGAGACACATCAGTGTGTCTCGTGATGGAGTCTCCAGTGACAAGATTGTTGGATTGTGTGGTGACTTGGCTTATAGGCTTAGAAGTAAAGGCTCCATGAGATGTGGGTATTGTTTTGAAAGAATGCATTTGGGGCTGCTGGGGGTATTTATGTGTTCCTCAGCATATATGGGTCTACATGTCTGCTTTGAATTTTGTGTGATGAGTGCGTCATACTGACAACCTTATTGAAATTAGGAGTACTTTTATGTGAGAGCTTTGCCTCTAGTGACATTGTGTAAATACATCTCTCACATACCATGTTACTTTGTTTGTGAATTTACTGATTGTCAGCACACGAGGCAGGTTCTCCATTGCCTCAGGATGCCCATATCCACCAAGCTGGTAACAGAGGTAGCAGGAAGTTCATATTCATGGCAATAGACCCGTTTTTATTGATTAGACAGTTGGAGTCAGAATATAAAGCAATGGCAGGAGTATCCGGTTTGCAACTCTGGAGACAGTGCTGGTCATTGCTAACTAGTTGCCCTGTGTACAGCTAGGCATCGGTGACATTTTCATCATGCTTTTACAGGAAAAATTGTCACTCAAGGTGTCTTTGTCTGTACAGGGCACTGTCAAACACTTCAGGGAAAAATAATATGTAGACCCTGAAAATTTAAGGACTAATTATTTAAGCAGATATTCTAAAGTTAGAAACAAATCAAGCAGTGCTGACTGAAAACAAAGAATTAGCTTGTCAAGAATGATGAAAAATGTGTAGTTGCATGAATGGCTACTGCCTGACTACTACTAGTTCATAGGTAGGTACTAGGCTATTGGCCCTATGGCCTATATAAGCCTAGCCAAAAGGTACCCTGGCTTTCGCCACCCAAGAAAATTATTTTCCTGTGTCCCTGTTGAACAGAGCCACAGAAGTGATCCCCGGGGTGAATTTCCTATCTCCCATCCAATCATCAAGATTTTTCTTGAAGAGTGCTAATGAGGAGCTTTGTTTGATACAGATAGGAAGTTTGTTCCAGGGTATGGGAAGTCTCCGGGACAGGAATCTATCCCTCCAGCATGTTCTGTTTATTGTGGTGACAAGGTTTAGGTCCATAGAAAGTGTAGCTCAGAGGATTGGGATTTCTTTAAGTGGAGCATGTCCAACATCTCTGAGTTTGACATAGCTTTGTATGTTATCAGAGATCGCCTCTGAGTAGGCGATATGCGACGGAGTAAAGCTGGAGTTTTTTGAGACGGTCTGCATAGGGCATCTGTCTGAGGATGGTAATCCTCTTTGTGAGGTATTTCCAGTTGTTTTAGATGTCTTGTGAGGTACATACCAAAAGGGGCATTGTACTCTATAATGGGTCTAATGAGTGTCGAGTAGAGGGGAACAAAGACCTATTTTTTCCTGGATGACAAACCTTTTGTGATGAGGTGTGCCATGTAGAAGGATTTCCTGACTACTGTGGTGATGTGATTATCAAAGGTGAGACTACTGTCCACCTGGGTCCCAAGGTCTCTTATCATACTTTCAGTGTTAAGTAGATTACTGACTATGTGGTAGTTCTTGGGAAAAGGGTTTTTACCAAAAGGGATGACAATGCAACTTTTGGCATTGAGCTTGAGGCCATGACTTTGACACCAGGCATCTGTCTCGGTGAGGCCCTTTTGTAGGATATCCACATCATCAGGAGTTTTGATTATGTTTCCTAGTTTGCAGTCATCTGCGACCTACATTAGCCAAAGACCTTCTGTGTTAGCCTGTACTTCAGAGGAGTAGTTGCCAAACAGGAGAGGACCCAGGGCTGAACCCTGTGGTACTCCACTTGTCACTGGTCTGAAGTTAGATTTGGAGTCTGCAACTTTCACAGTGTGGGTTCTGTCAGTGAGCCAGTTGGCAATGCATCTTGTGACACAGGGGTTTATACCTAGTTTAGTGAGTTTAGCTATAATTCCAAAGTGGGGGATGGTGTTGAAAGCCTTGGCGATATCTAGATAGGCTGTGTGAACCACCTTACCCTCATCTACGGCTTTGGTGACCGCTTCAAAGAAGCCTAATAGGTTTAGGAGACATGATCTGCCTTTTACAAACCCAAACTGGGTGGGGTCCAGAGTTTGGAGATTACCAATGTCATTGTTTATAAATTCCATGATGATACGTTCCATAGCCATGCAGACCAGGCTCATCAGGCTAATGGGGCGGTAGTTCCCGGGGACCATGGTGGCTCCCCCCTTTGTGGAGTGGGATAACCATCGCTGACACCATTCACTGGGCACAAAGCCTGAGGTGAGGCTATGATTGAACATGATAATGAGATGGGGTGCCAGTTTATTCTGTAGTTCATGTAGAACACGGCCTAGGATGTTGTCAGGTCCCATGGATGCTGTGTTCTTGGGTTTGGAGAGTGTTTTTTTTTACCTGTGATTACAGGAACTTTGCATTCTTCTGGTATAGAGATGGGCCCTTTAGTTGATGAGAGGGGGGTAAAGTTAGCACTGAACCTATCTGCCAGGATGTTGCCAATCTCATTTGGTTCTGTATATTTAGTGCCATTGTACTTTAACTCAGAGCAGATCTGAGTGTTGTCATTGAGATTCTTGACATAGTTATAGAATGCTTTGTGGTTGTCTTTATAATCAGTGGCATTTTTGTTTTCATAACTAGCTTTGGAGGATTTTATGAGGGATCTCGGCTTCTTCCTGAGGCTGACCAGGGAGTTCCTCCAATCAGGGGATTTTACTCTTTTTTTGCAACAGTTTCATTCTTCTGTTGTACAGTTTGTTTATGGCAGAGGACCACCAGATTGGCTTCCTTTTTTGGAGGGGAGCATTTTGATTATGTTAGGGATTGCACAGTTCATGCACTCATATAAGTGCTTATAAAGTACATTTGTGTAGGATTCAGCAGTCGTACCTCTATTGTCAGCATGGGTGTCGTGAAGTTGGCTTTGGAGAAATGTTTTACTGTGGTTTCCCTAATGGGGGGGGATGTGGATGTCTAGGGTGATTAGCTTGTGGTTGGATCTGACCAACAAGGAATTGACCTCTGGTGAGGAACACCGGTTGCACATGTTGGTAATGTCCAGGTCTAGGATATTGCTGCCCCTGGTGGGGGTGGGGATAATTTGATCCAAGGCATTGGAATTTATGAATTCCAGAAAACGTTGAGCACAAGAGTTTGTACATGAGTATTTTTCCCAGTTAATGGTTGGGTTGTTGAAATCGCCCATTATTACGGTGTTAGGTTGTACCCTAATATTTTCCAGTGTATCAAGAAATGAGGAGTGGGAATCCTGGGGCATGGTGGGGGATCTGTAGCAAGCTACAATTTGGATTGCGGTCTTGCCCAGAGTTAGTTGCACTTGGATAATCTCAGATGCATTATGCTGAGCAACTATTCTGAATGAATATGGACATGCTTCCGCCTTTAGTGTTTCGGTCCAGGTTAGGTGGCCGAAAGGTGTGGTATGAATTATAGCCTGGTAATACAGGGGGTGGTCTCTGGGGCCTTGAACTAGATCTCTGTCACTGCACAGATGTCGATGTTCTCCATTTTAAGGAGTGCCTCGAGTGAGTGCATTCTGAGGTTTAGACTTCTAGCAGAAAGTAACATTACCCTCAGATTTTGCTTGCTTGTACCTGTTACAGTGGTGAATTTGGCATTTGAACCTTGCCTAAAAAAGGCACTATAGGGGTGGCAAGAGCCTTAGCCAGTATCCGGAATTCCAAGGGTGACAGGTGCAGGCAACATCTGGCAAAGCATTGTGGTTTGTCGATCATGTCATCCCAGGCAGACAGATACTGTATCCCCTTAGAATGACACCAAAAGCTTAGGCATTTGTTGAAGTCAATTATTTTGCCCTTGTACTGTGGTATCATTCTGGGTGATGGCAGGATGCTACTCAGGTCTAGGGTCATACCTGCCTAGCTTACAAGATCAGATGGCTCCTCCATGTCTCTTTTCATGTAGTCCAGGAAGGTACTTCTCAGGTCATTCACACCAACATGGGAAATGACAGAGTCATATTTGTACTTGTTGTGGAGTGACCTGAGTGCATGCATTATGTGGCAGATCCTGGCACTTGACAGACAGCTGACAGTAACTTTCTCCTTGTTTAGCCTGGTAAGTGGAACATCAGTGTGCCTGACTATAGAGTCACCTATGACTAGAGTGTTGGGTATGTTGTTATGCCTTATAGGCTGTGGTTGAGTGGCACACTGAGTTTGTGGACTGCGTGTCATTTGGGTTGTGCTGGGGGTGGAGGTTGCTTGTGCTTCTGCTTTGGAGGTCCCTGTTGCTTGGGCAGATATTTATTGAGACCCTCTGTGAGTGTAGGTGTGTGTTTTGTGTTTCTATGTGTGTGTTTTGGTGGTGTAGGTTTTGAGGGACTATGTGATGATTGTGGTGTGGTACAAGTGTTTACCTTCTCCTCTTGACTGTCTAGTCCAGTCTTGGGTGAAGAGAGCTTTGCTTCCAGTTTGGCTTTATAAGTGAATCTCTCACAGGTTGTAGTGTTGGGTGGTAGAAGGAGAGAGGGTTTTCTGTTTACATGAGGCAATTGCTGCATTGCTCCAAGATGCCCAGATTCATCAGGTAGACAGGAGAAAACACCAGGAGCTGACCTTTAGACATGCCTGGATAGGTGCTTATTTATTAAGTACTAACAACTGTTTTCCTCTAGATAAGTGAGAAATGTTGAGTGCTGGTCTCACTACAGCTTCACGCTGCTTTGATACAATGCTCCTTTGCTTCTTGTTCTAACCAGAATTTTATTTTATTTATTTATTTATGGGCGGTGCAGTGGTGCAATGGTTAATGCTGTCGCCTCACAGCAAGAGGTTCTCCGGTTCAATTCTCAGCTGGGGTGCCTTCTGTGTGCAGTTTGCATGTTCTCCCTGCATTCGCGTGGGTTTCTTCCATGTACTCGGGTTTCCTCCCACATTCTAAAGACATGCTTCTGGGGCATTTCTCTCCGGGCCTCCGCTGAAAACAGGATCTGTGGAACCTAGTCGGACTTTCCCGGTCAACAAATGTTAAATAAATAAAAATAAATAAAAGATAGATTTAAAGGGGGTGGGCACTTTTGTTTTCTGGTTCTATGGAATACAGTGGGAAGGCCTAATAGCTGAAGGGGGTTGATTTCACAAAATTATAATTTTGTGTTTACTCACAACAGCCAGTGAAAGAGGAGAGGAAAGAAGATATGTGGTCAAATTAAAATAAGGGGCAGGCAACCAGAAAGCCAGTTGTGTTTAAGAACACAACAGCAACATGGTGAGAGGGTAAGAAACAATTTAAAAACATTCTGTGTGACTTAAGAGAGAGAGCTGTGGCCTCTTTCCAAGTTTTAATATGCAGTTAAAAGCAGAATGCAAGTAAAACACAGTCTAAGGAAAACAAATTACAGTATACAAAATAGAAGAAGACAGTAAAGTAATACAAAATACAAGAAAACAAAAGCAAACTAACCTTTCCCTCACAGCAAATTGTAGCAGAATCTGGGTGAGATTTTCCAGTAAAGTATTTATTTCTGTTCAGTGAGAGACAATGTTGGGGGCCTCTGGATCACCAAGTTTGCCAACAACTGTAAGCTGGGAGCAATCATCAAATCCCCAAACAATGTTGAAATCTGACAAACAGGTCTAAAACTAAACTACTGGTTCCAAAACTGTGATCTGAGAGTAAATGCTAAAAAATACATTATCATACCATTCAGTAAATCAGATATCCCTGCAATTTATAGTATTAATAGCACATCCCTAAAAGTAGACCCAGTGGTCAGGACCTAGGAACACAGATAGACAGTAACCTAAACTTTGACCACCAGGTAGCTATGGTAGTGAGGAAATCCCTCCTTGTGGCTCAACTTATAAGTAAAGACATTGCATCAGTCAAAGGAAGTCATAATGCCAGTGTTCTTGGCCCTCATCAGGCAGAAAATTTATTACAATGCTCCCTTCTACATGTTCCTAAGGGGTCCCTATCAGCATCTCGAATGCTGACAATATCCAATTTGATATTGTCGCATCGAGAATGCCGAAAGGGCAGAACATCAAATGGGTAAACGGAAATCTCCGTAAGGGGAGATTTCCATTTACCTCAATGTAGTGCGGTCTTGCATTTGGTATATTTAAGTAGCGAGGGGTGGGGGCGCAGAGGGGCTTGCCCCCCTTTCTACACCCTTTAGTTGTTCTTTTAGGTTTTTTTCATTTTTTTATCAGCATTCGAAAATGTAATAGGTCGATCATTTCAGTTTGACATTTAGTGATTCGACCTATTACATTTTCGAAATGCTGATATAGACCCTTCCTAAGCAGGCAGTTATACCATTTGGAGCATACCCAGAGGTTTCTCACAAAAATAAATAGGAAGTGTAAGACACATGTCTTATGGGAAGTGAGTAAAGGCCCTCTTCCTTTACAGTGTCTCACATATTTTATTGAGAGATGATTTATGCCTGACCTACAAGACATTCTCTGATCCAGTCTTTATGAAAATGTTACATATTTGCAAGAAAAATTAAAGCAGTGTTACAAGTTCCATGAACCTGAACCTTATTTGTGACTAACAGAATTGCTTGAGAGACATTTTCATATTATGCCAAAGTCTACCTTTTTTATGGAACAAACTTCACATCTTTGTAAAACAAAGCCCATCCTCACTCACAGAATTTTAATAAATGGATGGGGAACCATAAATTCACTCCCTTGGTACTGCTCATGTCCCTTATGGACAGAGGCAGTCTGTAAAATGACTCAGGGTTCCAACGCTCAAAGACCCACTACCTTGATACTACCCCATTCCATATCTGGGGAATAAAGATATAATATTGTCATATCCTGGGTATTATTGGCTAGGCTTGTAAAGGCTCTTGCATCATTACCCTAGTAATCACCTATGACCCTGTGTCTCCTTGGCTGCTGTAAAATAAAGCAGAGACTCTTCAGTACATTGTGATACTAATAGAAACTAAAAGACAGTAGTTAGAAAAAGTGGTAAAACTTATTTGGAGCCTTTACTGTAAAGGGTTATGACACTCTCCTTAACGTCATTGTCCCACTAACAAAGCAAAAGGGAGATGCACCTTCGTGGGTTGTTATAGTAATAACTGCACCACTCACCAGACTGGCTAATGCCACTGACATAATTCACCACCCATAAGGGCAAATAATGGCTGCTGTATATAGGAAAACAATTGTTAAACACAGAGAGAAGATTTAGACTCCACCCATAAACAGTTACAGAGGTCAGGATCGAACCTTGAACACACAAGGAGGAAATGTTAACCCCAACAAGCCACTGACCATCAAGCAATCTTACATATCACTTCAGTTCTTTTTAGTTTTGTCTTCCCCAGTTCTGTCTTAAACAGTTGTATCTCAACAACTCACTGCTTGCTCCACCAAGTTGGCCAGGGACAGATAGTTGTTCTTGGATCATATCTGGCATGTCCCAGGAAATGTCTCTCTGTAAACTAACAACACATCTGCACAACTGGGTAGAAAAAAAAGTGAATAATCGTTGGTGCAACTGTAGAAATTGTTCTGGCAGTTATTTAAAATGGAAGAAGTGATCAGGGAGTGCAACATCAAAGAACTGTCCTCATGTTAAAACCTCATCCACATTGTCCACTTCACATTCATTGAAGTGTTTGCAAATTTATTTCAACACAGTCTTGCCAATAGGGATGTTAACAAGTCAGCTTCAGGCAGTGAAAATGCAATTTCTTATTTTTAAGCTTTTCCATACAGGACTGTGTCTCTGTTAATCTTTCAGTCTATATGACTAATGTTCGCTTCACTCGAAGAGCTTTTATGACATAGTTGCTTTAAAATTCAGTTGTTCACTGAGGTGAACTTGTGTTACACACCTCCACAGAGCTAACAATTGTAAGTGAAATCAATTGGGATTCATTGTCTGTTGAGTAAATTATTCCTAACAAAACAAATTTCCTAAAATAATTTTATTTTATTTCAGGGTATTGGGACTGATTTCAGTGGGCCATTTATAGGCACAACTTGGGTTGTAATGAATTGTGTATAAATCAGGAAATCTGTTCCTTAGTGCAGGTGAAAGTACTGCAAGTATGTCACTACTGAAATTGTAGGAGGTTGGGATGGTGGCCTAATAGTTAAGGTGTTTGCCTTACAAACACAAGGTGCAGGGTTTGAATCTCACAAGGGATAATTGGTTAGGCTTACAATGGCCCGCAAGGGCAGTTAGCCTACTACTAACCTATGAACCTATACTCTGCTAATGACCACCTCTGACATGTCTTTGGTGTGTAAGAAGAAGAAGAGGGGGAAGGCATTCCCGAAGGCAGGAAGAGAGGAGGAAGGTTAGGAGTGTAGTACTGAGGATAGGAACTTTGAATGTTGGCAGTATGACTGGCATAATGAGAGAGCTAGCTGATATGATGGAGAGAAGGAAGGTTGATATATTGTGCGTGCAAGAGACCAGATGGAAGGGAAGTAAGGCCAAATGTATAGGAGGCATGTTCAAATTGTTCTATCATGGTGTGGATGGCAGAAGAAATGGGGTAGGGGTTATCCTAACGGAACAGTATGCCAAGAGTGTTTTGGAGGTGAAGAGAGTGTCTGATAGAGTGATGTTTATGAAGCTTGAAATTGATGGTGTAATGATGCATGTTGTTAGTACACATGCTCCACAAGTTGGGTGTGCGATGGATGAGAAAGATAAAAATTTTGGAGTGAGTTGGATGAAGTGGTGGTGAGTGTACCCAAGGGTGAGAGACTAGTGATTGGAGCGGACTTCAATGGGCATGTTGATGAAGTGAACAGAGAGGATGAGGAAGTGATGGGTAGGTATGGTGTTAAGGAGAGGAATGCAGAAGGTCAGATGATTATGGATTTTGCAAAAAGGATGGACATGGCTGTGGTGAATACGCATTTTAAGAAGAGGGAGGAGCATAGGGTGACGTACAAGAGTGGAGGAAGATGCACACAGGTGGATTATATCCTATGTAGGAGAGCCAGTCTGAAGGAGATTGGAGACTGTAAAGTGGTGACTGGGGAAAGTGTAGTTAAGCAGCATAGAATGGTGGTCTGCAGGATGATGTTGGTGATCAAGAAGTGGAGGAGGAGTGTGAAAGCAGTGCCAAGAATTAAATGGTGGAAGTTAAAAAAGGGTGATTGTGAGGTGGAGTTTAGGGAAGAGTTAAGACAGGCACTGGGAGGCAATGAAGCGTTACCGAATAGCTTGGTAACTATAGCAGAGCTAGTAAGGGAGACTGCCAGAAATGTGCTTGGTGTGACATCTGGTCAGAGGAAGGAGGACAAGGAGACATGGTGGTGGAATGAGGAAGTACAGGAGAGTATACAGAGGAAGAGGCTGGAGAAGAAGAAGTGGAATTGTCAAAGAGATGAAGAAAGTAGACATGAGTATAAGGAGATGAGGTGCATGGCAAAGAGAGAGGTGGCGAAGGCTAAGGATAAGGCATATAGAGAGTTGTATGAGAGATTGGACACTAAAGAGGGAGAAAAGGACCTGTACCGATTGGCTAGACAGAGGGACAGAGCTGGGAAAGATGTGCAGCAGGTAAGGGTGATAAAGGAGAGTGAGGGAAACATACTCACATGTGAGGAGAGTGTGTTGAGTAGATGGAAAGAGTACTTTGAAGGGCTGATGAATGAAGAGAGAGAGAGAAGGTTGGATGATGCGGGGATAGTGAATCAGGAAGTGAAGCAGATTAGCAAGGAGGAAGTAAGAACAGCTATGAAGAGGATGAAGAATGGAAAGGCTGTTGGCCCAGATGACATACCAGTGGAAGCATGGAGGTGCTTAGGAGAAATGGCAGTGGAATTTTTAACCAGATTGTTTAATGAAATTTTGGAAAGTCAGAGGATGCCTGAGGAGTGGAGAAAAAGTGTTTTGGTACCTATCTTTAAGAATAAGGGTGATGTGCAGAGCTGCAGTAACTACAGAGGGATACAATTGATCAGTCACAGCTTGAAGTTATGGGAAAGAGTAGTGGAAACTAGGTTAAGAAGGGAGGTGATGATTAGTGATCAGCAGTATGGTTTCATGCCAGGAAAGAGCACTACAGATGCAATATTTGCTCTGAGAGTGTTGTTGGAGAAATACAGAGAAGGTCAGAAGGAGTTGCATTGTGTCTTTGTGGACTTAGAGAAAGCATATGACAGGGTGTCTAGAGAGGAGTTGTGGTATTGTATGAGGAAGTCGGGAGTGGCAGAGAAGTATGTTAGAGTGGTACAGGATATGTACAAGGGTAGTGTGACATTGGTGAGGACTGTGGTGGGAGTGACAGATACGTTTAAGGTGGAGGTGGGTTTACATCAAGGATCAGCTCTGAGCCCTTTCTTATTTGCAGTGGTGATGGACAGGTTGACATATGAGATTATGGACTATGATGTTTGCAGATGACATTGTGATATGTAGTGAGAGTAGGGACCAGGTTGAGGAGACCCTGGAGAGGTGGAGATATGCTTTAGAGAGGAGAGGAATGAAGGTTAGCAGGGCTAAAACAGAATATATGTGTGTAAATGAGAGGGAGGGTAGAGGAATGGTGAGGATGCAGTGAGTAGAGTTGGTAAAGGTGGATGAGTTTAAGTACTTAAGATCAACAGTTCAGAGTAATGGTGAGTGTGGAAGAGAGGTGAAGAAGAGAGTACAGGCAGGGTGGAATGGGTGGAAAAGAGTGTCAGGAATGATTTGTGACAGACGGGTACCAATAAGAGTGAAAGGAAGGTCTACAAGAGGGTAGTGAGACCAACTATGTTATATGGGTTGGAGACTGTAGCATTGTCAAAAAGGCAGGAGTCAGAGCTAGATGTGGCAGAGTTAAAGATGTTAAGATTTGCACTGGGTGTGACTAGGATGGGCAGGATTAGGAATCAGTATATTAGAGGGTCAGCTCAGGTTGGACAGTTTGGAGACAAAACAAGAGAGACGAGATTGCGTTGATTTGGGTATATTGGGAAAAGGATGCTAAGGATGGAGCTGACAGGCAAGAGGAAAAGAGGAAGGCCTAAGATAAGGTTTATGGATGTGGTGAGAGAGGACATGCAGGTGGTTGGTGTGAAAGAGCATGATGCAGAGGACAGGAAGAAATGGAAACAGATGATCCACTGTGGCGATCCCTAATGGGAACAGCCGAAAGAAGAAGATGATGATGATGATGATGATGCTGTCTTAGATTTAACAGAAGTGTTACAGCAGTTTGACCCGCTTAATAAACTTAGTCATGTGAGGGTGTCAAAGCTGCCCTCTCAAGATGGCCTTTCTTCTTTGCGTATGTAATTTTTAGTTGTCAACAAATGCTGAAATGTCTTACCATATTGTATCATCACCTATATCTTAGGCAGAGCCATTTTTGAGATTTTGATGCTCTATAACGGAATGTTTTGAAATATGTCATAACCTTCTGCACTGCTTTACCTACCATATTTATCATAACAGAAAAAAATGTAGCCACACAGCCATTTTAATAGTTTGTCTTCCAACCGGAACTTGCTGTTTTCATTTTACAAATCTCACAAACAACATATCTGGACTGTTTTATAACTTCAGTGATGTTGATGTGTTCCCATAATTGTTTTTGAATACTGAATGTATATACACTTTATTTCATCTTGAAAATTAAACTTGTAGTTGCATTCTGTGGTTTAATATTTTTCTGAAACTACCTTAGGCTTAAAAGGTGATTTTTTTTTTTGCTTGCTGCTTCATCTTAATGGAAAAATAAAAGCAGTGGGGTATACACCAAAGCATTTAGATGTAAAATGCTTGTAGCCTGTTTGTTAACATAAAACATAGTGAAATTCTTATTAATTACATTCTGCCTGACATTGTTGATACTGAATAACTTAAAAGAATTTGTTTGTACTGCATGTACTGGAGCTTTACTCCCCGGGCTTCCACTGAAAAGGGGCCTTTGTGCACAGCCTGACTTCTCTGGTCATCAAATGTAGAATAAAATAAATGGTTCAAAAACAAATAAAACTGTCTTTTGTAACATAAAATGTAAGCCACATACTAGAGCTTAGTTGAGTGTAGGTTACCTTAAATCCATCCAACCACAACCCCTGTTTCCATTTTTGTACATGGGGTCCGGGTGTCACTTCAACAGTGGCAATCAACTGGAGTCAAGGTTCACACCACTGGGTGGCTATCCCTGCCACATTTGTTGTTTCATGCCACCAACTACATACTCAGTCACATCTATGGCCAGTTTAGTGTGTCCAATCCACCAGCTTCATGTCCTTAGAATGTGGGAGAAAACCAAAGTACCTGAAGGAAACCCACAAGAACAGAGAAACGACGTGCAAACTCGGCACATGAGGCTGATTGGAGTTTACTAACATCAGTCTCACACCAATGATGTATGAATTAACACAATACTGTCTAGTAGTTGATAGAGGTTTATATTTGTGATCCATACTTCCTGTGGTACAGGTTTGACTTGTACACTAATGACAAAAGAGGAAGAAGAAATATTGGTTTGCCTATGTTTGGTTGAGTTATCCTAAACCAAATCATGCTTCATCAGTTTTTTTAGTATCAAGTAGCTTAATCTGAAAACAGAGGAAAAGCACTCTGCCTTAAATCCCCACATGGAGGCCTTGGCCGTTCGCACTCCCCTTACTTATATATACCAACTCCAGTATCACACAGCAGTAGGAAAGATTGAAAGAAAACACTAGAATGTACCACCAGCCCTACACAGTATCAATGAATGTACTTTCAGTAAACCATAATGAAAATGAATCAAAGTAAAGCCTTTTGTACAGACTATGTTCATCAGATTGTAGGATTACCAGAATAGAACTGAGCTCAGGTTATTGGGTAGGCTTTAAATGGCCCTTCAAGGCAGTTGGCCTAGTATTCACCTATGAACAGCATATGCATAATACCTGCATATGTCAAACTGTTTCTATTACTTCCTGTCAGATTAAGATATATGATTAATATACTTATTGGAAACATTTACACTAAACCCATCTCAATTTGGATTCATCAAAGGCACATTGTGCTTATTCAACCTGGTAGACTTTTTTTGAAGAAGTTACCAAAGCAGTGGATGAAGGCAAACTGATACACACTGCATACCTGAACCAGGCCAAAGTGTTTAACACAGTTCTCCAATTAGGTACAGTAGAAAAGCTAAATAAACTAGGAATAAACTCCTGTGTCACCCATTGGAATGCCAACTGGATCATAGGTAGGATGTAAGAATTCAAAATAGGGGAGGTTAACTTCCACAGAGAGTCTCATCATGAGTGCAGTCCCCTAGATTCTGTGCTACTAACTCTCCTGTTTGGCATCTAATTTTCTGAAGTAAAAGCCAATACCAAAGAGCTCTGGCTGATGACTGCAGATGACTGCCAGCCATGAGCAGTCATTGAATAACCAAATGACTTGGCTGTCCTGCAAGAAGGTTTGTTCCAAATAAATAACTGGTGCCAAAAGTATGAACTGAAACTAAATACAAAAAAGTGCATTCTTGTATTCTTTGGGAAGTCATCTACCCCAGGGAACTTATCAGATTAACAATATTTCCCTAAGAGCTGACCCTACTGTTTGGGATTTGGAAACTTATATGGACAGTAACCTAACATTTTACCAAGTAAAAATATATGATGAGGATCACCAAAGAAACACTGCAGCACTAAATCCAGAAAATTTATTGAAAAAAGTTAAGCGCTTTCGTCAAAATCACAAGACTTCATCAGAACAAGAACAAACAGAAAATGCAGCATTTAAATACCCTAACCCTTACACCCATTGGTTGACAAAGCAAACATCATTTCCTGTAAAATAATTAAGTAGTTTAAAAAGACAGTAACACATAATCACAGTAACTGCCCACTACAACACACCAATTGTCACATACCAAACACACAGACATTAATAAATACATAAGAATATCTCTGACCCCCCCTTATGACCGATTGTCAATGCAAAAGCTTCTAAAACCTTCAGTTTGGCTAAATATATTGACAACAATGTTAAGCACACCCTCGATAACAGAGACCTGGTGATCAAGGACTCCTGGGACTTTCTGTCTAAAGTCAAGAACAGTATGCACCACGAGGACTTGATCTTGATCACCATTGACATCTGTGACCTCTTCTCAGTAATACCCCATGACTATTTATGCTTAAACAGTACATTGAACCATGACACTATCCTTACTATCAGGTCCTGTATGGAAATGGTTCTGGACAACAATTTTATCACTTTTGAGGGGCATTTATTCAAGTAGGTGCAGGGGGTGGCAATGGGCACATGTTGCGCTCGTCATTTGCTAACATTGTATTAGCACACTGGGAAGACCTCTACGTAATGAACTCTGAATTCAAGGACATGTGGGTACTATATGGATGGTACCTGGATGATATGGTCTTATTTTGGCATGGGAGCGAAGATGACCTGAATAGGTTCTTCGTTTACATCAACACCACCACCAATGTTTTGAAATTTACCATGACCAAGTACCTTGACACTTTGAATTATTTGGATGTTACTATTAAGAAAGATCACTTTAAGGGAAGGTTTACTTTGCACCTTTATAGAAAACCTACCTATTCTAACTCTTTGTTGCATTTTGAGAGTTGCCACCCTCTGCATCAGAAAATAATTCCTTGTCAAGGGTCAGTATGTGAGATTGGCCAGAATGATGTCTGACCAGGACGATTTTATTAAAGAATGTGATGTCCTAATGGGTATGTGGCAGAAAAGAGGTCACCCCTTTAACTTTGTCAATGACATAGCTAAAGAAGTCAAATCAAAAAGAGCTGGGGGTATTTATTGTACACACTTGGAGAAGCCTGAAGGTTTAAATAGAACCTCTGGTTTGGTAAAAACTGACAGTTTTAATAGGGCATGTGTCCTGCCCTTCACCAGGGATTTTTTCAACATTAGAAGCATCATTTATGATTTTTGGAACATTTTTTGTTTGGATGAGAAGATCAACAAAAGGTTGGGGGAAAAACCTGTTGTGGTTTACAAAAAGGGCACCTCCTTGAAAGGCCTGGTGGAGAGGAAAAAGTTAAAGGCACACCTTGGTGGAACTGTTAAATGTGGGAGGTGTGGACAATGCCCTTATATATTGGACACTGATTCCATTAGAGTCAGGTACTATGGTAAAATTACTACTATTAAGAAGTGTTACTGTTACACCAAGGGAGTGGTATATATTGCAACCTGTATGGTATGTGAGGGGTACTATGTGGGGAAGACAATCAGAGCCCTCAGACAAAGAATATTTCAACACAACTATGATATACTAAAATCAAATAAACCAATGCTTTATTTATGCATATAAAGGTACATCCAACACATTATTTTAATTTTTTTGTACTTGAACAATTAGACCTGGGTCCACGAGGGGGGCTCAATGATGACATCCTTGAATATTTAGAGCTCAAGTGGCAGATTAAATTAAATGCATGTCAACCACCTGGGCTCAATGACAAGGTATCCATTAGTTCTGTATTAAAACTAAAATCAGCTTTTTTATGTGATTTTATTCAAGATCTGTGTTTTAAATCATACTTCAATACACAATACATTAATGTCTATGTGGTTGGTAGGTGGCAATTGGTGTGTTGTAGTGGGCAGTTACTGTGATTATGTTACTGTCTTTTTAAACTGCTTAATTATTTTATAGGAAATGTTTGCTTTGTCAACCAATGGCTGTAAGGGTTAGGGTATTTAAATATGGCATTTTCTGTTTGTTCTTGTTCTGATGAAGTCTTGTGAGTTTGACGAAAGCACTTAACCTTTTTCAATACATTTTCTGGATTTAGTGCTGCAGTGCTCCTTTGGTGATCCTCTTCATATATTTTTACTTGGTTTTGGTGTTCGTTGTTTCTAAGTAACTTTTTACCAACATGTGTCCAGTGCTGTAAGAAGGTCCTTCTATATTACAAACCTTATAAACAAAAGGGATTGTGTCTAAATCTAAAGGTGCCATTGTTCCCCTTAGTCAGCCTTCATTAGACCAGTCCTTGAGTATAATGTACATTTTGGTATGTATCCATCAAGATACATGCAATAACTGAAATGTCCACAGAGGTACCTTACTAAAAGAATAAAAGGCCTAAACATCATGTCCTATATGGACTTAGTCAAAGCCCTGTCAATATACTTGGTATCCTACAGAAGGCGAAGAGGTGATCTGTGTCTGGCATATAAGGTTTCCACCGACCCAATGCCAGTGGATTTAGTTCACATCAGCAAGTCAAATGGTATCAGAAATACTCATTCTAGGAATCTAAACCTCTTCTTCAACATCAACAGAACCCTTTGGCAGGATAGGTATGTCTTGCAGAGGATACCGCTGCTCTAAACCAGACTCCTCATCCACATAAAACAAAATTCAGCCCTGCCGATATTTAAGTGCAACGTTGGATCTACGGATGGGAAACAGAAAACTTAGAACAAGACTACTCCCTGTACTACTACTAATATTCAGAGGTAGCATCTAAATGTTTTGTCCCATTCATGGGTAACGTGAAATGTTCTGCAGTATGATCCCAGTTATTCTCATTTGGGGTAATATATAATTACTGACCATGGGATGAGAAGGCCCAGTATCTAACTAAACTGGATAGGTTAATTTGAGCACCAAAAGGAAACATAGCACGGTCTGAAATGGCCTGCAAGGGCATCTAGTATTTACTTGTGAACTTACATAGGTAGTGAGAACCAGCGTCCTGCTTCATTTGTTATCTATATGTGCCAACCCTACTAAATTAGGAATTATAGTCTATCAGCCTAACTCAGGGGTTTACAGCTGCTAATTCATCCTGCAATCCTTTCTTCACTCAGTTGTTTGCTTCATATTATGTAACTGCCTGCAAGACTCTGATCTAGACATTTGGCCAGATTCATTGACGTGTACAGTAAGTGTACATGATCTGTATTCAGGTACATCCCTACCACATATTTTGTGCTTTCTAGTCACTCAGAAAAATTGCATTAGGTGTACATCTCGTCTGCACTGTGTTGTAAACTTTATGAATACCCTTAATGAATCCAACAAATGTTTTTAGGCTGCCCCTAAACACAAGCACTTTTGCCTGGTGGGCTAAGTTGATCAACACTTGAATATAAATAAATACATTTTAGCCAGACTTACTTCCATACAAGTTACAGGGATGTGTGTGCATCCATGTAGATTTCTGAACATAATAATACTAATAATAATTCCTTCTTTTCATAAACATGATTCCTCTCAGCCTATTTTCCATTCATAAATGAAAGCACATTTCAGGACTCCAGGTAAATAATTATCTTCCTGGTCACGTAACAACCTCTTCATTCACTTCTTCCATCTATATACCTTACTCTGACTCTGTTTTTGACTGTGATTCTTTCAGCATGAGAACTCTGATTTTAACCCTATATATAGTGCATGTAAATATTCTCTCACTTTGTGTATAATGTCATTTATCTATTGCCTTCATTCTTTTAAGTCATCTGTGATACATTACACATATTCGTATATAATATATGTAAATATTGCATTTTGTTATTCACTCTGCGTATAATGTCATGTAACTATTATATAACTACTGTGTTGTCCCCATACTGAGGCTAAACTTGTTCCAGTGGTATCAGTGCTGTATCCCAGTTAACAAATTTAAATTAAAAAAATTAATAGTTATACTGGTTTATTAACCGGGTAGGCCCAGTGGACAAACAGTCCCCATTGCAACCTGTGAGTAATGTCTGCTTAAATGGCTTGCTCAAGGTCACAGAGCAAGCAAATAAGGGCTGAGGAAATCTATTACAATGCTACAGGAATTTGAGCCATGGTGTAGACATTTTGTAAACATTGGAGTCAAACACAGGGACAGGCTATAGCTCCAAAAGTACTACAAGCATATTTAGGCCAACATTTAACAAGTTGTGTTTATGCAACAAAATAACCTACTCTATATATAAAGGCTATAAGCCTAAACATGAGTTAAAATTTAGGTAAACTAAAGTGACGAATGCTCATTCACTATTTAAGACACCAGGAAGGAAGGAGATACAGGTCAACTATGCATATTTCAGCTTGATAACTATATAACAACTATACAGCTCAAGCTGTTGGTATGAGGCTATCCATATCTTCAAAATATGTAGTTACACTTCTTAGCTTTAATAAGGTAATTTAATGCAGAGGTATAAATTTGGATTACAAAATTTAATTTGCTAATGGAGTGGAGTGCTGATACTCCGTGATAAAAGTCAATGTATGGAATCTAGGAAAGAAACATTTCCTTTGGAAACTGAATTGTGTGTGTGTTAATGGTGAGAAAACAGTTTCATTAATTAAATGTGAACAGGTATGGAGAAATCATCTAAAAAAAAAGGCATGTGCACCACTCATTAATTTTTAACAAGCGCTATATTAGAACTGAAGAGCTGAGAACTAAAATCATGGAATAGTACTGCATATACTTGTTTGAAAACACGTTTACTAAAAGGTGTAGCCCAAACCACGGTACATGAAGTGAACTGCATTAAATGAAGGACTTGAATAACTCCCCTGGTGAGCACTGTTCTATAAATCGATCGAATATTTTCACAATAAAGTTTAACCATATGCTTTTGTAGCTTCTTGTTCAGTATATCTCTAAGCTACTTCTAACTAAAGGTGATCGGCATAATGATTAAGATGTCTACCTCAGACACAAGTTACAGGGTTTGATTTTTCACCTTTGAAAGGGAAATTGGCTAAGCTTAAATATGGCCACAGTGGCAACTAACCTAGTACTTACCTATGAAATAAAGAAGTAGATATATATATATATATATATATAGAGAGAGAGAGAGAGAGAGAGAGTTATATAACACACACACAGTTGAAAAAATTCAGTGTTCTCTGAAGTGCAGGATACCTTAACTCATTATAGCCAAGTGAGCCTGCAAGCATTTCTGCAGTTACCTCCCACTGTGCCTCTATGCATCAAATATTGCTTGTTCAAATTTGCATTAATAATTACAAAACCATGTTACAAAACAAGGTATCAGAATATTTTATCTTAAAGGATGCATGATGGCAAACACAATTGTATTGATATTTGACCCCTGTCAATAAGTAATTGTTAGAACTGTAATGTGATAATTTCATTTTTTTAAAGGCTCAAGCCGCACGGCTGGGAGTTAAAGGTACACACTCAAAAGAGCTGTACTGGAGGGAATGAGTTAAGGTCTATAAGCAGGAAAAGAATGTGGATAAATGGTAACTCAATGTCTACGTGTCCTAAAAGCTGTATGTAATTCAGAGACAGGGCTCAGGCCAAAATGAAGTCTCTTATTTGAGTGTCATTGCATTCGCTCTCTCTCACACGTAGTACTGTAATTCACAAGTAAAAGCATGCAATGTCCAATATTCACGAATGGAACAGAAGGCTCTGGCTACCCCAGAACCTTCTGAAGATGATGCCCATTAAAGGAAAATGGAAAGTACTTCATGCTGTTTTCAAATCCCCCTCAGCAAGGGCTAAAAAACCTGTCAGTGATCGTTGCAGGGATTTCCTACAATCTCCTCGAAACCTTATCTAAATGGATGGTGTGCTGTGCTAAGTAATAATGGTAGACCAGCTGAGTGCCATCTTGTTGGAAAAAAAAAACACACCAAGAAGCATATATACACTGTCAACATAAGTGTGAGCACAAACTTACACTCTGACTAAGCACCACTCAACAGCCACACTCCCAGTAAGCAAACACACATGCTAATGAGCTTTTTTGTTTTATAGGTGACAAGCCCCCATACCTCCTCAAAAAAAAAAAATATGTAGCCAATCCAAACACTGAGCTTATCTCAGGGAAAGTGTCACTGAGGACACTGAAGCACACAGCTGTCTCACTCCACATTCACATCATTCGGGCACACACACACACACACACACACACACACACACACACACACACACCTGACCCAAATGCAGACTCCTGAAATATCTCACACAGAACCACACCAGCACTTGTATGGAACTCAATTTGTTTTTGCTGCAGGCATCCATGCTTATGTTACACTCTTAATAAGTATACAGTTAATATCCATAGTGGTTGAGAACATGTCCAGTAGTGCTATACAGTGAGTCAGAGGGCAAGACACATTTCAAGACTTTGGTTAACTTGGTTGGGGTTGGAGTGCCCATGTTGATTGAATTATAATAAGCATCCATTATAAATAATCATGTCATGTTTAGTCAGCATGTGATTACTCAAATACAAATCAACAGGCACACAACCAGCATTGCAAAGCACAAAAATTCCAAAAATAATACATTTTTGCATGGGCAAGCTCAGCCCCACCCAAAAATGCCTAGAACTGTGTGTGTGTAAAATATATATATATATATATATATATATATATATATATATATATATATATATATACGGGTTCACTTTATAACATCGAAATACTGAAATGTCGAATTTCAGTATCTTGAAGCTATAAAGTCGAATGTTAAAAATAGCGAACGTTCATAATCGTGAATTTGACGTATGTTGAAAATGTCGAATTCGCAGTTATGAAGTTGTGCTATGTAATGTCCAGGTTTGTGTTTTGTTGGTGCGCGGTGCCGTGTTTGGATGTAGGTGTTATGTCAGGTAAGTGAGTGTTTTGTAAGGGTTTTGAGTGGGAGTTAGAGTGTGTGTGAGGGATTGGAGAATGTGCGTGTGTGAGTGAGCTTTTGTGCGATCTCGGAATTAGTATATATAAGTAGGGGGGTGGGGCGCAGCCCCCCCTGCTTATGTGTGTGTGAGTTGTGTATGTGTGTTGTTTCTTTGTTTATGTTGTGATGTGGGTGTTGTGTTGTATGTTTAGTGTAGTGTGTGTGGTGTTTTCGGTTATGTGGTTTCGCGGTTTTTGTTTGTCGGTGTTTTGTGGATTCGGTTTTATAATCTTGAGATACTGAAATTCGATATTTCAGCATTTCGAGGTTATAAAGTGAATCCATATATACACATACACACACCAATTTCAGCATCATCCCAACTCAGAGAACAGGTAGATAGTGAATAAATCCGAACACTCACCTCCTTACTCTTCTCTGCCATGACAGGCCACTCACTGGCACTCTTCCAGTTTCAATGTTCTGAGCAACAACTAAATGACAACCAACAAACAGTAGTGCTCCCCACATAACAGCTCACTGCTCTTGTGTCTTCAGAACCATTACTAGGATCTTCATTTTTCTGCTGTTTATCAAACTCTGATCTGCAGTCTTTCTAGACTGATTGCTCTCATTTTTATGCACAATCTAGGTTTTATTGAAGCAATTCCTTTATTATGCGGAATTCAGTCAGTTCACATTGTATAACGTAATAAATGATAAAGTAATAAATAATAAGTCTAAATCCAAAGCTTCACTGTTTGGTACTCTAAACAATAACAGAAATAGGGTACAGGTGCATTGGTGTAGGTGCTTTAGGGTAGACAATAGCTATCAGGGTACATTAAACTCCAATAACTATTTAGGACTATTGAGAAGCAAGTTCCTAAGTAATGACTTGATAATAGTACTGATGGAATGAAACAGCTGACAGGATCAAATCCTGGGGTGAGCAACCAGGTGGCTGTTGTAGAAGAAGAGGCAGAGAACCAGATAAATATATTTTTTGGCTCCCGTATAAAGTGACTGATTAAGAAGAGAAAGTGATGGCAAGAATAAAAGAGTTGGATAGGAGAAAGGGGATTATCCTTTGGAGGAATCTGAATCTGCCAGGAGCGCTCTGGCAATTCTCCACTCAAGGTTGGAGAGGGATAGGAAAGCTGATGGTGGTCTTCCAACTTTAGGGATCCAGCCAGCAGTAATAGTATTATGAATGTCATCCTTATGATGACAGAGGGGTGAGAGATATCCAGATGAAGCTACTATTAGCAATAAGTGATTATGCCACTTAGCAATTTATAATATTAACTGCTATAATTCAAAGACAAACACAATGGTGTGGGATTTTTAGTAGAATAGTTTAAATTTGTGAAATAGTTTAAAAATAAGTTAGAGTTTGTTGTAAGTTGTGGTCAGTGACAAAATACTCAGAAGATGAGGTCACAAGCCTCGGAGTACAACCTGAGGCAGGGTCTTCCCATGGTGAACTACAGGAACTTGAACAGGTATTAGTATTGGACCCACAACAACCCAGTGCGGAGAACAACTTTGAACTGGTATACAATAGCCAAGGTGACTTTAAAATTTTTAATTTTTCCACACTGAAAGTGAGCATTGAACTAGCGGATTTATTAGCGAAAGGATTAACCTTTGTTCCATCTCACAAAGCCTCCTTTGCTGAAACTATAATTGACTTAAAATTATTCACAAGGAAGCTTAACTGTAGTTACTTGTTTGGGGCTAGACAACAACCTCAGAATCCATTCTATGTACATAGTACCTATTGCCCCCATTACACCCGACATTAACAATGTTTGAACATGTTTGTGAAGTGGACTTATTCAATTGCATTTGTGTACAAAATCAAAGTAAAGGGAAGGGTCACAACGTTACTAAGGAAGAAGAACTAGCACTTAATTTGGTTCAACAGGCACGTGTGAGGGTGATGCAACCTGACAAGGGTGGAGGACTGGTTATAATGATGAATATGTCAATAGTATGGAAAGGACAGTAATGACTGAAGCATACACGGTGGTGTCCCATAACTAATTAAATATCGCTTATGGGAGAATTCGTGCTAACTTAGAAGAACTGTTTATTGAGGCAAGGACTGACATGGATATATACAGTTTCTTATGTATGCCAGCACCTAGAATTCCAACTTTGTTTGGCATCCCCAAGATCCACAAGAGTGTGTTGGACCCATCAATGAGACCTCTTGTGGATTCCAGGAATAGCATCACTTACCCATTAGCCAAATATATTGACCATTTTTTGCAGAAATATGTAAAATTACAAAAACAGATCTGCAAGGACTCATGGTCCTTTTTAAGGAGTATACAGGATTTACAGTTTAATGAGGGCTTCAATTTCCTAACTATAGACATTAAAGATTTGTACACGTCCATCCCACATGTTGAGGGTGTAGAACGGCTCAGCCTGTTACTGCTTGAACTGGAAGCCCCTAGAAGTTTAATTTCTCTGCTCACTGAACTGTAGGACATAGTGTTGTCTAATAATTATATTACCTTCAATAACAGGTTTTTCGTCCAGTCCATTGGCGTAGCAATGGGCTCCCCATGTGGAGCCAGCTTCACCAACCTAGTGATGGCTTTTTGGGAAAGGGAGGTTATTTTAAATGTACCTGAAATTAGAAGCCAAATACACTTTTATACAAGATACCTGGATGACATCTGATGAGATGGAAGCTAACAATCTAGTGACATACCTCAATAATACCACTGGTGTTTTACAGTTCACACATACTTTCCACATGGATGGAATAGCTTACCTGGATGTTGACTTAAAAAAGAACCTAATTAATGGTTGCTATACATACCTCCCAACCGTCCCGAATAACTCGTTTTTTACCGAGTTTTGGGGTCCAAATACTGGGGTGCCATGATTCCCGAGTGGCACCCTTCTATTTCCGACTTTTACCAGCTTTAGTTTTCATTTTATTTTTCAGTTTTCCCCCATTTCGTATTTTAAGCTGACATCATCACGTGTGTGATGACGTCAGCTCAGTCAGGGCTTTCAGCCTGTCGGAATTGAGCTCAAAGGCTCATTTCCGGCTTTCCCCATGATCTGCGAGCGGTTTATTCAAATGAGCGCTGAAACGTTCTGCCGGTTCATAATGTTTTTAGAAACATTTGTTTCAGCTCGCCGGTCGTAATATTGGAACTGTTGCTTCAGTTCATAATGTTTTCAGAAACAGGTGGAAGTCCTGAACTGTTTCTTAAGCTCTTTTCTGAAACGAGCACCCTTTATGGCTTCTTTCAGCCAGTTCGCTTTGGAAGTGTTCAGAAACGTTTTGGAAGGAAGGAATAGGATTTCACAGGTAGGATTATGTCTGGCAGTAGGGTGTGTGTGTGTGTGTATGTGTATGTGTGTGCGTGTGTGTGCGTGTGTGTGTGTGTGTGTGTGTGTGTGTGTGTGTGTGTGTGTGTGTGTGTGTGTGTGTGTGTGTGTGTGTGTGTGTGTAAGTTTCGCAGAGTCTGTTGAGTCACTCCGCTCACATGTCCCAGGCTGGTAAGAAAAACTAACTTGTGGGCTCACATGCTGTTTAGTGGCATGTGGTACTTTTTTTTCTGCTGTGCTGCAAGTCCGAGCGAGAGAACTGTTGCGAAAGTCTGATTTTATCGGCTGTTGCTGTAAGTCCGAGTCTCTGAGAACTTATTTGTTTAGCTGATTATATTTGCTGTGCCATGCTGTGAAAGTATGTTGCTGGGGCCTAATCGCTAATGTGTGTGTGTTTGTTTGTATTTTATTTTACAGTTTAAGCAAGGTATGTGTAATGTGTGTGTGCCAGCCAGTGTATTGCTGTCACTATAAGTACGAGAGAACATATTTAACAGTACGGTTGAGAGAATGTATTTATTTCTGCTGTGAAAAGTAAGCTGCAAGTCCAAGAACTATGAAGTATCTGCTGTGCCAGTGTACCTTCTCTGCTCTCTCTGTAAGTCAGAGCCCAATTAGCCAATTTTCTGCATTATGTTATTATGCCGATTTTCTGCATTTATTCAACCAATTAGCCTGCATTTGTGTGTATTGCTCTGCATTTTATTTTACAAGCAAGCTGGATTTGTGTGTATTGCTCTGCATTTTATTTTACAAGCAAGCTGGATTTGTGTGTATTGCACTGCATTTTCATTTTACAAGCAAGCTGGATTTGTGTGTGTTGCTCTGCATTTTATTTTAAAAAGCAAGCTGGATTTGTGTGTGTTGCTCTGCATTTTATTTTACAAGCAAGCTGGATTTGTGTGTGTTGCTCTGCATTTTATTTTACAAGCAAGCTGGGATTTGTGTGTTGCTCTGCATTTTATTTTACAAGCAAGCTGAGATTTGTGTGTATTGCGCTGCATTTTATTTTACAAGCAAGCTGGGATTTGTGTGTATTGCTCTGCATTTTATTTTACAAGCAAGCTGGATTTGTATGTATTGCTCTGCATTTTATTTTACAAGCAAGCTGGATTTGTGTATTGCTCTGCATTTGTGCATTTGTGTGTGTTTGTGTAAATGCCCCAGTTAAGTATAACTGATGGAATTGCACAGACTCAAACCCTGTACCTTTCGTACAAGGAGCAAGAGGCTAAAGTCTCTCCCTATTCTACCACCACCATATATGGGGCCATATTTTGGTTGTCTGTTCTTCAGTTTGCATTTGAAAGTTGGTATCCCACAATTCCTTCGGAGTGGGCGTGGTTACATAATTATGCATGTAAATTTTATGTTAATCAGCGTACAGATTTGTACCTATTTTCCATGGGCCTTTGTACAGATTTTTGATGTTTCCAGGTTGAGAGGTATGTTGCTATACAGCTCGTATTTTCAGGAAAGATACCTACTCGAACGCTTTTTTACATTTTGACAGTTGTCATCCACTATTTCAAAAATGTTCAGTGGTAAAAGGCCAACTGGTACGAGCAGTTCAGATGGTTTCCACACAAGAGGAGTTTTTACTAGAAGGTAATCAACTTCAGGATATGTTTATCAAGAGGGGATACCCTCTACCTATGGTTAGGGAACTGGTAAGAGAGGTACAAAACAAGAGGCATAGGGGCATGTACCAACCTATACTGGGGGTTAAAATTAATGAGGAACAAATGGAAATCAACCAAGTTTGGATGGTTCATGATGATGCTCCTTTAGTAGGGTTCACTTTTATTACTACTTTTAGTAGCAATAGTTATGATATCAAAGACATAATTAATAAGAACTGGGATTTAATAGTCCTTGACCACAATTTATATGCTAAATTGAAGGACCCCCCCCCCCAGAGTAGTTTTTAGACGTGGTAGGAATTTAAAAAGCTTATTACAGACTAGGAAGGAAGACAATTTTGGAAGCAGGAGGAAAGGGATGATAAAGTGTAGCATGTGCCCCCAATGCCCCTTCATCGAGATTGGGGTCAACTTCTCGATCAGAGGAGTGCCCTATGCATCAAAGGGAAAATTTGACTGTAACACTAAAAGTATAGTCTATTTGGCCCAATGCCAAGCCTGCCCAGCTTTTTATATTGGGAAGTCGAACAGGAAACTAAAAGAAAGGGTTTACGAACACCGTTACAGCATTAGAACATCAAAGCAGGAAAATGCTCTGGCTAGACATGTGAGTGCTTTCCCATTACACTCTTTTAAATTTAGAGTGATTGACCAGGTTAAGAGTGATGGAAGGGGTGGCCCTAGTTCATTATTCCTAGAAAAACTGGAATTAATATGGCAACTTCATACTAGGGCCTGTTACCCGCCAGGACTGAATGAAGTTTATTCCATATCTTGCATCCTTAAAGAGTTTACTGAGGTCAATATATACCTTATTCACTTCAGCCTGCAAAAAAGGTTTCATATTTTTGCTTAAACAGAGTATGTTAAATAAACAAAATGAGACGCAGAAGGCTGTAAACTCCAGAATAAGGCCTTTAGTTTTAGAGTGATAGGTATGACTTATGAGAGTTTGAGACAGGGTGACATTAGCAATAGAACTGAGAGTTTGGAAGCTGTCTGGATTACCAGACTTAGGAGTACTGATGGTCATGGTCTTAATGAATGTATTCCCTTAAGACCAAGACTGAAGATGAGGCCCTTGAAACGATAATTATTTAGTTTTTATATGTGCTTTTTTATATATATTTCCATGTGGAAATTTTTTATATATATTTTTAACATATATTGTTTATATATATTTCTGTATGATTAAAGCTTTGAAATGTTTTATGATATAATTGAATTACATAGGTCTATTGTCATATGACCATGCATCATGTGATATACTTCTTGGATATAAAGGTGTGTTTTATTAGTGCTTATGTACACCTGAAGAAGCTCATCTGTGAAAGTGCTTGTGTTTATGCACTGAGTAAAGGCCTTATTCTGGAGTTTACAGCCTTCTGCTTCTCATTTTGTTTATTTTTCATTATTTGGTTTGCAAGAGACGTTTTGTGTGGGTTACTTTTAGCAGTTGGTTTTGCATTTACGTTTTTTATAGAGTACGTTAAATATTTATCAAAATAGTCAAAAATGTACTTATTTGTTCAGTTAGGTATATACATGTTTATACATATACATGGTTATTCACATTCACTTAGTTGTTATCTACACATGAATGTGTCTGCATTTAGAGTTGTTTATATGAATGTGTACACTCTTATTTCATCTTTTATCATATTCACTGGACGTCCTTTACAGGATGGTTTTCTCTGCTCTAGTCTTTATACCTTTTTAGCTTGATGGTTTTAAATTCAGACAACATGGGGCTAATATAAGTGTTTTGTTATATATTTCTTCATCCTACTTTATAGAACTGTCATTATTAACTACTATTGATAGTTATTTAAGAGTTTAATACTTTTTAACACAGTGGTAAAGTTTTTTATTTTATACTGTTTTCACTTTTACACTTCATTCTTGACTTCCCACTTTTTACTGTTACGTTAACTATTGGTTTTAATGTTAGCATGGTTTTTAAATATTTCTGAATATACTTTTAAAAGGTCTTTTAAGAGTGTTTTCGAACTAATGAACTCTATTTATATTTACACATATACAAATATATTTACTGCATACATACTTGTTTTACAAGAAGCTGGATTTTTAAAGAAGCATACAATGGGTTAATTGTTCTTTCCTGCTTACCTTGGGGGTGGGTTTGCCTTTTGCTTGGAGGAAGTTGATGTGGTTTGAACTTGTATTTACTGTTTGAAACATTCTTGTTGCAACTGTCTGATGAAGTCTCACTAAGGGGTGAGACGAAAAGAGCTTTATGGTTACTGTTTTTTTATTGTTGTTATCTTTTGTTTGAAGCAAAGTCTGAAGAATAAACTTTGTAAACTACTACTGTGTGCGTGCCTGAAGCCCTCTTGCCTGCATTCCTGTTTTTGCAGTTACCTGTTTCAGTATTACAAGTCTGACTTTCTAATAAAGCTAGCAATTAGGGATAGGACCTGAAAATGATGAAAGAGAGAGAGAGAGATTTCTGTACCACTGTTGCAGTATTCATCACCTCTGGGATCTCCAAGGCCAGTGTACTAAAGCCTTAATTGCCTAGGAGTGACGTACATCAGATGTATGCATCCCGCACAAGCATAGGACATAAAGGTGACATATGAATGCTCCCAACCCAGAACTTGTTGCTGCCAGTCTGAACTCCAGTATTGTATGTCAGTCTGAACACCCTTCACTTTGCAAGTTATACCAAGCCTATGTCTTCAAGATAAGTACTCCACTGGGGTTCCTTTTTCTTTTTATTCTATTTTTCAGTGGGTCATGTCATCCAGGAAAGGGATATTTATTTATTTTTATTTTATTTATTTTACATTTGTTTACCGGGTTAGTCCAACTGGATACATATCCATTTTCAGCAGAGACCCGGGGAGAAAAGCTCCACAGTAAAAAACAAGACTTTGAGTTACATTTCAATAATTTCATAATTACATGGTAAGATGAGACACAACTTAAACATATCAATTTCATAAAAGTTCAGGGAGAAAAACCTCCACATAAATCCAAACAAGACTTTGGTTTACATACATAACAAAAATTCTGGATAACATAGCAGGAAGAGACATCAATTTAAAACTTAGCTATAATTTGAGTAATTCATGTAATATGTGGATAAGTGAAAACATGGGTTCACTAGACAATATTAAAGATTAAATTATAGGCCCCGAGAAGAAGGGTAAAGATTTATCCCATAACACGCTCATAGTGATTAATGAGTAGAAGGCTGTTTTGAGGAACTAGAGATCATATAACATAGTATAGTAGGGCTAGTGGAAAAAGAGAGAAGAGAGATGGCATTGGGAAATAACATAGGGGGTATAGGGACTTTTAGGACTAGTCGGGTTTAGTACAGGGACATAGCCAGTGAGCTTTTAGGAATGATTTAAGGTTACTTTTGAACTGGCTAAGGGAGGTAGTTAGTCTTAGGTTATTAGGGAGGGAGTTCCATAGTTTTCCTATGGAATTACATCCCCACCTAAGTTATTAGATTTTATAGTTTGTACTAGGACACTATTTGAAGATCGGAGGCAGCTGAGATTAGAATAGGGGGTTAAAAGTTTGCTCATTGAGGGGGGTTTTATTTGGTTCATTGATTATTTTAAATGCTTCAGTAAGTTGATTAAGTTTAAGAAGATTGGGAAGTTCTAACCAGGCAAGTTTTTTTAGGTTTAGGCAGTGATGAGTATGGTACGGTTCTCCTGTTACAAATTTGGCAATATGGTTATAAGTCATAGAGAGTTTATTGATCTCAGTTTTATTGAGGAAATAGAATACAGGGGAGGCATACAGTAGGGTGGAGAGAAGGTGTGTACGTGCAATGGTTAGTTTGGTATTGGGAGTTAGAAAGTTTTTAATTCTGTACATGGAACCTAGTTTCTTGTTTACAGTTTTTATAGTTTGACTGATGTGTATATCAAATTTGAGCTTGTGATCGATAGTGACACCTAGTAGTTTGGCATTTGTGACAGGCTCTATGATGGTACCATTAGTGGACTGAACGTGGAAGGTCATATTATTAGTAAGTGGAGGGTGTTGTCCTAAGGAAGTGGCTGAGGTGGGGAAAATTAGTAGTAACTTGGTTTTTGTTGGATTCAGGATAAGTTTCCTCTCTATGAACCATGTTTCAACCACAGCAAAGCAGTTTTGGGTAACTACTTGGAGATTATGGAGAGAAACATCGGAGCAGATCAGTGTGGAGTCATCTGCATATTGAATGCAGGTAGCTTTCGGGATGACTGAATAGAGATCGTTTATGAATACAGAGAAAAGAAGGGGACCAAGTATAGAGCCTTGGGGAACTCCTATAGTGTTAGGTAGTAAATGAGATAGCTTTTACTACGTCAGTGTTGGAGGCAGATTCCCGTGATCCACCACAATAGGTGCCTGTTTTGTTTAGGTGCATATCATGACCACACTCCATATTCCATCTGTCAGGCTTTTGTACCCAAGACCTTACACAGACATCTTTCTTCCATTTCCGTTTATCTTGACAACCAGTGCCTCAAGCTGTTGGCCCAAGGTACCATGATAGAATCTGCTCTTCTCAAGGTGCAGCCACTGCTCAAGAAGAAGGCCAAGAAGTCTAGACCTGAGCCTGCTGCTCTCCAGATTCCACAGGGCATCTCTCTTGAGGTGATTGATAACCCAGAGGAGAGTCCTTTATTGCTATCTGTTTCTTCCTCAGTGACTTTCTTGCAGGCTGGTATTTTCACATCCTAGGATGCCTTGCAGACATCTGTGATGGACACTGAGGGGGAACCATGGCTTTTTATATCCAAAAGACTAAAAGGGATTCCTCAGATCCTTGTTAGGGAAGAGGTGCCATAGACCTTGATGGAATCCAGGCAGGGTCCGAACCATCCCATTTCATTAGGGCAGATGTCCCCAGAAAAGGCAGACATCTAAACATTTTGTCCAGTACCAGGGATTAACAGAGAAAATGGCAGGACTTCACTCAAGGCTTGCTCAATGCTTTAATGCCTCCTCAAGGGGTTTGATTCCTGCACTACACGGCTTCTGTACCCACCAAAGAGCAAGGGACCCCTGAGTCATTGGACTTGGATTCAGTTTCTGATGTTGACTACTTAGCCTACTCCTCCCAATCACCTTCTCCTTTACACTGTGGGTCAGGGGAGGAGGAAACTGTCAGTCCTGATTCTTCTTTGGAAGAACTTCCCTTTGGGGACACTGTCATGCCTATGATGGAGCATTTCAAATATAGTTGTTCTATGGTATCAGACATCCAGGTATTATGAGTTGTTAAAAATAGACTCTGCTAACCCCCCCCCCCCCGCCACTCCAATGCATGCAAGTTCTTAATCAGGTGCCCTTTGTCTGATCCACCAGTGATTTTGGTGTTAACCGATAAGCCTTTTAGGCTATTGCCCTCTTCCAAGTTCCTTCCCTCAGATAAGGACAGTAGAGCTATGGAGGGGCTTGGTAAGAAGGCATACACATCTGCTACTCTAGATTTTAGGGTTATCGATTACCATTTTGTCTCTTCTCTCCCAGACTTGGAAGATTGCCTCTGACATGCTTGACATTGAGGGTATGGACTTTCCTTACTAGGTTCCACTTCTCAAGTTGCCCATCACTCTGTAAAGTGTAGCTATGATGCTCTAGGGCTGCTGCCTCTGTGAATAGGCCCCATTTCTGGTATCATCTTCAAGCCTTGCCCCAAACTTGTTTGACTTTGCTGTGGCAGATCTTTTAAAGACCTTGCAGGATCAAGGTAAGGTCATGAAAAATTTGAAGCACATTTTTGTCTCACCCATTCCCAAGTTTCAGATTTCATAAAACTGCAGTCTTACTAGGATAGTTAGACTGCCTAGATAGTTTTCCAAGGGTAAAAATGCTCCTAGATGTGTTTTTTTCTAATAAGCCTACTCAAACACCTAGGCCCCAAAACATTTCTTCACTGACAAGTCTGCAGCTATCTGACTTTCTGCCCTTCCTTCATCTCAGTTTCCTGTGTCCCTCAGGCTTCCCCTGTCTCTCCCAGTTTGGCAGATCATCATCACAGACTCTTGGGTTCTATCCATTATCTGGCAGGCTTACTTTATGGCCTGGAAAACCCTTCACTCCTTCTCTGGTCCTCATTTTCCAGGGGTATTGCAGGATCTGTTAGACCAGGGTACCGTTCAGCTGGTTGTATAGTCCAGGAGAGGTTTTATTCCACAATGTTTCTGGTCTCCAGGAAAGAAGAGTCTTGGAGAACTGCCCAGAATCTTTCCTTTCTGAACACGTTTCTCATAGTGTCCTCCTTCTGAATGCTTTATCTTCAGACTGTTTCCTCTGTTGCTTTCCCAGGCCTTTCTAGTTTCCTTGGATCTAAAGGATGCAAGCCTTCATATTCTAATCAATCATCTATTCAGGAAACTTTTGTTTTTCCTTTGTACCTTACTCTCATTTTCAGTTCTCTGCTTTGCCCCATGGGCTTTCAACAGCTCCAAGGGTTTTCACCAAATGCCTAGCTCCAGTAGTCACCTTTTGCTGGCTTCAGGGTATTCGCATATTTCCCTGTCTGGATGACATCTTGCTTCAGGCCTTATCCCTATCCAAGCAGGAGCAGGATTTTCATTTGTACCCAGCTTCTGTTGTACAGTCTGGGGTTCACCGTCAACCTTCAGAAGTCAATGCTGACTTCGTCTCAGGATCAGTTTGTTCTAGGCTGCAGGATCCACACTGTTCCAATGCTAGCCTCTCTTCCTGCCTCCATGGTTTTGTCCCTTATGAATTATTTTCTTTCCTTGCCTCCCCTGTCCTCCCTTCTGGCCAGGGTGTTTCTCAGGGCTCCATTGTTCATGGCTGCTACCATCCCCATTCTTCCCTGGGCCAGGCTTCTCCATTTTAAAATTTCTCCAAGTCTTTTAGGTTTTTAATACCATGCCAGGAATGGACCACATTCCTAATTGATTAAAGTTCTTGAAGTTAGCATTGTTTCAGTCTATGATGTTAGCAAGAAGTGGTCTTCGCACCACCCGCAGTGTACTCAGTAATGATGACTCCTGCAATTCATATGGAGTTGCATGTATTGGTGGCATATCCAAGTACGAATGTAAATTCTTTTTTTATAAGACCTATTGCCCTTACTGCTATTGGAACTGTCAAGTTATCCTCCTTCCACATTGCCCTTGTTTCTGCCTGAAACCCTGGTCTTTTACTTTGTGTCTCTCTGTACGTAAGACATTGTAATCACTGGGTGTAACATTTTCAATGATTAGTGCTACTTTTGTCTTCTTTTCATGGACCACTGTATCTGGTTTTCTTTCATCTACTTTTTGAACTGTTGGTAATGGGTGATTCCATCTGATATAAACTTCATTATATTCTATAATGCTTTATGGCTCAAGTTTCCAATGTTTTTCAGCAACTTCAGTATTATAATGTTTGCACAATCCCCAGCACAACAGCCTTGCCACACTATTATGCCTTTCAGTATATAGTCCTGCTATTGGTATATCACAACCAGCAACAAGATGTGCGACTGTTTCCAGTTCTGTTTTATAAAGCCTACATTTATCTGTTTCTCCCACATGTTGAATGGACTTTGTTAACCAACATGAATGTAGTCCACTATCTTGGGCTACCAATCTTAACCCTTCACCTTTTGGTTTAAATTCACCTCTCCTTAACCATTTCTGCATTCGATAAGATAAGATTCCTTTATTGTCTTTGCACAAGTACAGTGAAATTTGTAGCAGTCCTCCTAATGTGCATTCACATATAAGGAGCATAAATAGTAAGAGAATACAGTACAACACCAAACAATACAATATAATGCAATGCAGTAAAGAACTAAGTTATTGCACTTGGGTATATTGCACATGAAAGGAATAAAGTAAGGTGCACAGGAATGTAAACATATACCTTATAGTGAAAATGGCTTCTGTGGCTACTGTCCTGATCAACATCAGGTTATTCCAAGACTTTTCTAAACTTGGAACTATATTTATGCACTTTTTCACATTTCTTGCCTTCTCATCTGATCCACATTCAGTTGCCGTCTGATCTTTATCTACTTCTGGTTTGATTCCCATTCACCCTTGACACAGATGCTTCTGCTAAACTAAGCAGGGAAGTCATCTTAGACTTATTCTCCTCATGTTTTAAAACTTTCACTATGTTTGGGTCTTTTGAGGTCAGCAGATATGTATGCAGTCCTACAACTGCAGATCTATACATGTAATCAATTTCGAGGAGGACCCATATCTCTTGGTATACACTGATTTTGGAAATAATTTGATAAGCATGAAGGATCCTTCTTGTTTTCCTGTTCAACTGATCCAACACGTTTTTGGGCCAGTCAGTCTCTCCAAAACTGTAAGGTAGGACAGGAAGAGCAAACTGGTTTATAGCTTAGACTTTGTTCCTAGATGTCAGGGCTGTTTTTAGTATTAATTTTAGTCTTAGAAAATATTCCTTACTAAGTTTTATTTGCATTTGTTCATGTTTTGTTGTTGATCCTTCATCAGTTCCGAAATACTTAAACATTCTCATTTGCTCAAGTTCTTTTATATGACATTCCTGTCCCAGGCTGATATTTTCTTGGTGCTCAGCTTGCCTGTTTTAAAGGTGGCTTTTGCACTTTTATCAACACCAAATGATATTCTTATATTATTGGAAAAAGTTTTGACCACTTGCAATTGTGCTTTCGGTTCCTCATCTGATGAGCTATACAGTTTTAAATCATCCTCAAAAAGAGGATGAGAAGTCTTTACACTTTGTTGTTTTCTAGGAGCCAAATTGTAGCCATGACCTAATCTGGTAAGTAGACAGCTTAATGGGTTAAGGGCAAAGACAAAAGAGCAACGATGACAGTCACCATGAACCCCCCCTTTGGATTTATATCCCTGGAATAATAATTTGTCTTTTATTATGGTTTAACTGCAGAGTGGTTTGCACTGTTTCATGGTCACTGTAATGTAATCAATCAGTGTAGAGTTTATAGGAAAAAATGGGAATTGTGGGAACATTATATGCAGAGCAGAAACGAGGTTTATGAGGCAGAATTTGAATGAGCCATAATGCTTAAATGACAATGACTGGATAGATTATAAGTGATGTATAATGTTTGCAACTACAGTTGTTTCAATTTTGTCTGTGATGTATACTGTTTGCAACTAAAGTGGTGTCATGTTGTTTGATTTTTTTATTTGTATAAATGTAATATTGCCTATGTTATTTGTGAAAATTTAATAAAGATGTTTGTTGGAGAAAAAAAGAAATCTTAAGCACTTTTATCCATGAATGTGGAATACAGTCAAATGCTTTTTTGTAGTCTATCCATACCATACTTAGACTCGTCCCCTTTTTTATAGTTCTCCATTATGACTCTATTTAACAACAAATGATCTTTTGTTCCAAACGATTTTCTTTTGCTTCCCTTTTGTTTTATTGCCATGATTGAGTTTTCTTCTAAATGACTATAAACTCTGTTGCCAACAACTTCAATGTATAGTTTATACATCATTGCCAGGCAAGTTATTGTTGTATAGTTTTTAGGATAGCTTGCAGATTCACTCTTAAGTAGTAGTATTGCTTTTCCTGTTGTTAACCAGTTTGGTGTCTATTCAGGGTGTGCATATAAATTTTTACTCATTGCTAAATCTTCATGTGAAGATGTTAATACTTTTAGCTAGAAGTTAGGTACTGCATCTAGGCCTGGGGTTTCCAGTTAGGAGCTTTTCTTAACTTTGTTTCAATCTCTCTGGCTGTTACATCATCCCATTTCATATTCTGTACATTTAAGCTTCTTATTCTTTCTTTTACTTCTTCTATCCACTCAGCATCCTTGTTAGGTTCTACAGGATCTTCAGAAATATTTCTCCAAAATGTATCTATTTCTTCTTTTTGGCAGAGTTTCAATTCCTTTTGCCTAGTTTCCCAATTATCTCTAACACTTTTTGGGTCATCAATAAATTGCTTATTAAGTACTTTTCCTTTATAATTATCTGCATATCTTCTAAGT
Source organism: Protopterus annectens (assembly GCF_019279795.1). NCBI lineage: Eukaryota > Metazoa > Chordata > Ceratodontiformes > Protopteridae > Protopterus > Protopterus annectens. The sequence continues at coordinate 141,384,259 of NC_056743.1, read as the reverse complement.
TTTTTCTGCCTGTATTGATAGTTTTAGTTTATTATTTGTGATAGTGCATGATAGATCCTGATCTGGTCTGATACTCTACATTGCTTTTATCACATCTATTTTTCTGATTATTTTTGTTGATCTATTGGCTCTTCTATACTCTTCTATTTGATACTTCCATGATGGCATTTTATTTCACCCCTTCCTTTTCCTTATTACCCTGTGTTTTGTGGTAAGACAGACATTATCTGTTATTAATTTAGCTACACAGTGATATATTCTATCTACTTCCATTATATCCCACGAATCTCTATGAACAGTCCTAATTACCGTGTTTAGTTTTATCAAACTTCTAACCTTTTGAGTTTTATTGACTTTCTGTACTCTTTCTTTCAATGATCATAATATGTTTGCCCATTAAATTAAATTAAGCAACTCTTGTATAAGATCATTTTCTTCTAAACTGATGGCACATTATTTCTTTCCATTTCCTGTGGGCATTCTACAAAAAGTTCCAGAACATCTTCCTGTGACACATTGTCTTCAGTTTCATCCTGTGTCATCCATTGCTCTTTCATATGGGAACTCATTGGCCTATCACCCCACAGCATTAAATGCATCAGAGTTGCCAGTTCCCTGTTCCTTCCCTTGCTGTGCAACTCCAACTGAACTTTAAAAGTGGTTTCCTATGGAAGGCCCCAAAGTATCCTCATATGGCAACTGATCAGTTATTTCCTGCTCTACTGATTTCTCATTAATTTGCTAATGCATTCCTCTATCCTGCTCTGATGTTATCAGAGTTAGATTTTCTACACTAAATCCTTCACTTTGCTGGTAATCCATAACCTCAGCTTCTATTTCTTTAACTTCCACATACTAATCATCTTTTCTACTTTTCTTCTGTTTTATTTATTTATTTATTTTGTAAAATTTTCCATATACAGATGCCTTTGTCTGTATTTTTCTTCAAATATCTTTGGTGCTGCTCTTTTTGTATTGGTTAGTTTTGCTTTCTCCTTTGCATACATATTGCACCATATTAAATCTCTTTTTCTTGCTCATGTCCATATTTCTTCTTCAGATGTCTTCTGATCCTCCTGCTTCTCCTTACATGGGGGGACTCATTGTTCCATCATACTGTGATATAACCTGTGTTACTTTCTACCCTAAATCCTCCCCTTTGCAGGTGTTCCATAACTTTGGCTTCTATTTTTTTTAACTTTTACTTTACTAATCTTCTGTTTTATGTTCCCTCTTTGTGATCTTAGATTTCATATTGTGAAATTTTCCATATCTGAATGCCTTTGCCTGTTTTTCTCTTTGAATATCTACAGGGCCACTTTTTATTGATTGATTTGGCTTTCTCCTTTGCATAAATATTGTACCATATCAGATCTCTTTCTTTCCCATGTACATATTTATTTTTTGTACAACTTTCAAAAATCTCTAGATTTTGTTCTTTATATTTTCTCACTTCTTCAGTTGTTTCTTTTTCAAAATGGCTGATGGTTTCTTGGTCTGTATAATGTTTTTCATAAATCTGCTGTATTAATGAACAAATGTACACAAATGTTTATTTGAAGCTTCTGACAGTCTTACTTGTGCAAGTATTTTTCTTTCCTCTCATTCTCTCATTCTTTTTGAATATCTTCTATCTGGAAATTCTGGCCTTCTTGCATAGTAGTAGTAACAATACATAAGTTCTTTCTTATCCTTAGTAGTTCATCTTTATGGCTTTTATTTTGGCCTGTTAGTTTTTGTGATTTTTGTGTACTACTACTACTTCCTTCTACAATGGGGCGGGGGCATCCTTGAGCCTGGCCTAGCCCTTTTGTCAGAATGTTTCCATTTCTTGAAGATTCTACATTATCATTTTTTTTCTAGTCATGGCAGCATATTGCATACTAGGATTGTGCACTTTTTTATCCTGGGTCTTGTGCACCCAGCTATCTTTTTTTATTTTTAATCTACTTCTGTCAATGATATATGCTATATAAAATACACTTTATATATCAGCGTCATCTTGTCAAGATTTTGTGAAAAACAGGGTCCATCTCATAAAGGTACTCAACAAGACTTGTGGATGAATTCAATTCCAACAAAATTACTCTCCTTTGCTTGTTGATTTATCATCTATCCATTCGAGCCCAGGCTTCATAGAGGAAGTTTCAATGTCAGAGTCATTTTAACATTGTCACCTGCTCGACTATCTAGTTCCTCTGCTGCTTTGTCTCAAACTGTGCTTTCAATGGTGTGGTCAATAGAACTCTCTCAATCAAGGTGTTCCTTTCCAACATCCTTAGCCATCCCAGGAACTCTTCAGAGATGCTTCAGAGCTGGAATGGAGAGCCACTTCAGGCACCCTGAAGATGCAGGGCCTTTGGTCCCATCAGCAGAGGGCAGTTCACATCCATAGCAATGAAATGAGGGGTTTCATTTTGTCATTTCAAGCTTTCCACTTCCTCTGGGTGCCACATCCTTTAAAGATTTATACAGACAACCCCACAGTCATGTGGTACATCAACAAACAAGTGGCACAAGGTTATACTTTCTTTACAGATTAGTCCTTCAAGCATGGGAAATGGACATCAACCTGCAGTTGACCCTACAGGCATTCTATATACCTTCAGAGTGCATTCTTGTGGCAGATTTTCTCAGCAGGTCCAGGACACAGCCTCATGAATAGAGGCTTCATAGAGATCTGTTTCTGCACAGAGTTCACTTGTGGGGTATTTCTCAAGTAGAGCTCCTTGCCTCACCTCTCAACAGGCAACTTCTTCAGTTCTGTTCCACAGTCCCAAGTCCTTCAGCTTGAAAAGTGGATGCCGTGTCCTTTACCTTGAAGAAAATGTTCCTGTATGCCTTTCCTCCACTTACTCCTCTTCAAAGTTTTTTCACCAAATCGAGAAGGATTTTCCAGAAGTCTAGTTGATTCCTTTTTGGTCCAGAAAGCAGAGGTTCACTCTGTTGTTCCATCTGGTCAGGGGCAATCATCACAAGTTACCTCACTGCATGAATCTTCTCACACAGGACAAAGAATATGACAGAGAATCTGAGCTGTATCCCAAAACTGTACCGAAAATGGGTGGCGTTGTATGTTATTTATTATTCAGATTTTATGTAATTAGATGCCCAGATTTTTTGGCAGTATGTACTTGCTTCCCAAGAGCCTTTGTGCCTATTTCCAGAGTTTGTAGTTTTGGAGGAATGTTGTCAAGGAAAGCAGAGAGACATATCAAAATGGAATTAGTAGATGGGGGCAAGTGACAAAGGGTTTTTATATACACGCTGGAAGAGACCAAGGCACTGAAAGATCTGTCCTGGCTGACCAAGAATGGGGGAATTAGTGAAGCCAGATAAGAAGCAAAGCTTTTGAATAAGAATTGCAGCTTAGATTTCATGATGGAAAGGCAAGGGACAGTGTCATATTATGACTGAGCTTGTCTGCCATTTGGGAAGATGAGGCGCAAGGACCTAAAGTATTGCCTCACAGGGTTCTCCGAAATTGAACATGTATATGATGGTTCCCTTAATGAAGATGATCATCATATTACTCGCAAATGTAGAACTGCCTGAAAAATGTAAAACTGACAAGAGTTTTGTCTTTGTACAAGGTGGGGGCAGCATGAAAAGTCAGGGTGAGATAACAAAACTAGAAATAAAAAACACAGACAAAATACTGAAGAAAAGGCTGATTGTTTTCCTAAAGGACAACAATCTCAAGAACAACAGCCAGAAGACTGTCTCATTTAAACTAGATTCCAGAAATTGAAAGAATATTACATGTATGTGCTTGCATCTTGATTTCACTAAGCTATTTAAATCTATCCCACACAGGTGACTCTTCGAAAAACTGGATGGAATTTAATTTGAACTATTATGAGGAAATAAACTACCACATGGCTGAAGGTTAGGATGTGAATAGGTGGGGACAGAAAGTGTGAGGGGGAAAGGGTAGTACCTAATGGAGTATCACAGGAGTGAGTTCTGAGTACATTACCCTATAAAGTGTTTGTTTTAGATATGCCTGTGGGAATACAGGTAAGGCTCATACTATTCACTGACATCATTAAGACAGGTGGCTGGAGGAACAGCCTAAAGAAGGCATTGTAATGTCTGATTATGTAATGGGTTAAGGGCCAGCTGAGTTTTGTTGCTGAGAATTGCTAAATTCTGCTCTTTGGGCTACAACAACTAAAGGAGAAGTATATGCTTGTGTGTTAGAATGGAACTGATGACAACAGAATAGCAAAGGGCATTTGGCATTGATCACCCCTGCAATTGATGACCAGGAGTAGGGACAAAGGTCACTTAGCAGTATTAAAGTAATTGCTGGTGTCTATGTCAAGGGCAGAGATTCCATAAGTAAACGGCTAACATTCCTTCTTTACCATATCCTTCTGAATCTGTGGCTTAACACTGTGTACAGTTTTGGAGGTCATACAAAGGCAAAAGGCGATATCAAGCTACTAAAGAAGTCTAGAGGGTAACAACATGGAAGACAGTGTGAGACATAGGAAGAATGAGGTGCAAGGACCTAAAGTATTGCCTCACAGGGTTCTCCGAAATTGAACATGTATATGATGGTTCCCTTAATGAAGATGATCATCAGGAACTGGAACTCTTCTAACTGGAGACCAAAACAGTCAGAGGTGTGATAACTGGTGCACCTAGGCATGTTGGGAAGGTGTGATAGAGTCCCGCTAATTAATAAGAGCATGGAGAGGATGGACCACATGCACCCCATTGTAAGAATTTACTACTGGATTTATGAAAGAACCTGCTCATGGAGATGGTTGTGGCCTACCTGACTATCAAACTAAGAACCTGTGAAGCTATGGCTAGAGAACAGGGGCACCAAGATAATAAAATAGAGGGCATGAGAAGATGATGAAAGGGGATGGGTAAAGAAGGTGTGCAATAGAGAGCGAATATTAAATTGACTTAAAGGACAGATGACATGCTGTCTCTCTCTCAGCTGATATGCAGTTGCAATGTAATCCCAAATTCTCACACCAAATGTTATTTGACTTGATTACCAGCTACAGACTCGCTGTAATGAAATGTTTACATCACTCTGAAAATGCATTCTGCTTTCTCATTCAGACTACTGTTTGCCAATCCACACTGTGCGGGTATTACAATTAATTAATTACAAGATTGGCAGATGTGTCCAGCAAGCCACACTGGATACATTTTACTCTCAGCTGCTTAAGGGAATAATTTGGATCTCAACTCAAAATATAAGCAACTGTATATTATCAGACCCGATTAATTTTTCTGTAAATAAGACTCTGCTTACCATCATACTCATTAAAGAAGATTTTTTAAACCAGGAGAACTTCCATTAACTTATTCCCCCAATGCAGTCCAGTTTAGTTTGTATTCTAACTCCCAGTGGGCTTGATCTGAAGCGTTTTAAACATGAAATTATTGACTCATGGTTCCAACAAATGCTCATATCTAGACTAGGACCAGAAGTGTTACTAAAAAACTGTAAAAGGCAAAATGTTCAGCACAAAAGTAACTTTTACAAAGGTTGCATCCATTCAGTTTTAGGTTTTAAACTGGATTTTGTAAGCCACAATAACCACATTAAATTTGAATTCTGTAATGTTGTATAAACAGCTTACATTACCTCAGTAGTCATTCAAGCAACACCCGTACTGCCAGCAGCATTTTTTTCCATACACATGTGGATTTTCCTACGAGGTTAAGCATTTCTGTGTGTGTCACTTGATGAAATATTTAGAGAAATATGAATATTATAGGAATACAAATAAATAGCATACCAATGATATTCAACATCTCTTTATCTGAACGAGACACAGGTCAAATTTCATTACAGTTGTGTATGGCATTGTACAAGCTTTCAGTTAAAGTCTTCTAATACCTTGTATGTAGTATGGCTTAGGATTTATTATTATAAATATGAACAAGTAATATCTGACACCTAGAGGCATCAGAAGGATGTAACTGCAGAAATGCCTGGAGACGTCACTAGACTGTAATGAGTTCATGTATATTCATGCTTCAGAGCATCCTCTCCACAGCCAGAAATACAGAGCAGGAGACTAAAAACACGGGAGAGTCTTATAGTCTAGACTTCAGGCTTTGAGTTTGTTGTATCTGTCCATATCAGAAAATGGTACAGCAGTCCCTACTCTGCCCTTGGATTAAGAGTCATCAACTCCAGGAGGTGGTGTGCAGTTGCTAATAGTTTTACTTGATTCATCCTTCTATGCTAAGTTCAATAATCGGTCTATTGTTGGATTAAGAGTCGTCAACTCCAGGAGGTGGTGTGCAGTTGCTAATAGTTTTACTTGATTCATCCTTCTATGCTAAGTTCAATAATCGGTCTGTTGTTGTAAGTACATTGTTATTATCACATCACATCGAGCATTGAAGTACATTGTTACTATCACATCACATTGAGCATTGAAGTACATTGTTACTATCACATCACATAGAACATTGAAGTACATTGTTAGTATCACATCACATAGAGCATTGAAGTACATTGTTACTATCACATCACATAGAACATTGAAGTACATTGTTACTATCACATCACATAGAGCATTGAAGTACATTGTTACTATCACATCACATAGAACATTGAAGTACATTGTTACTATCACGTCATATTGAGCATTGAAGTACATTGCTACTATCACATAGAACATTGAAGTACATTGTTACTATCACATCACATAGAGTATTGAAGTACATTGTTACTATCACATCACATAGAACATTGAAGTACGTTGTTACTATCACATCACATAGAGCATTGAAGTACATTGTTGCTATCACATCACATAAAACATTGAAGTATATTGTTACTATCACATCACATAGAGCATTGAAGTACATTGTTACTATCCCATCATATAGAACATTGAAATACATTGTTACTATCACATCATATTGAGCATTGAAGTACATTGCTACTATCACATAGAACATTGAAGTACATTGTTACTATCACATCACATAGAGTATTGAAGTACATTGTTACTATCACATCACATAGAACATTGAAGTACATTGTTACTATCACATCACATAGAGCATTGAAGTACATTGTTACTATCACATCACATAGAACATTGAAGTACATTGTTACTATCACATCACATAGAACATTGAAGTACATTGTTACTATCACATCACATAGAACATTGAACCTGCTACACCCAGTGACTATAGTGTCTTGCATAAAGAGCTATACAAAGTCATAAAAAAAGCAGGATTTGCATGCAGAAACAAGAGTAATGAGGAAGAAAGAAACCCAGAAAGTTCCAGTAATAGTAGAGGAAATAGGTCTTATAAAAAAGAATTTACAAGTGTACTTAGATATGTAAACGATATATGTAACTCCATATGAACTGCCGAAGGAGTCAGTTCTAGGCACATTACGGGTGCTGCGAAGAGCACTTCTGGCTAACGTCAAAAATAGAAGCAATACTAATTTCATGAACTTTAGTCATACTTTGTCTTAGGAATGGGGTCAATTAGTTAGCAACCCAAAAGACATAGTGACATTAAAAAAAAAACTAAAACATACTGATGCACTCCTTGTTTTTATCCAAATGACAGCCCATCTACCTGGTTAATGAATGTTAAATGCCTTTTTCCTACATTTGTAATGTATATTTTTGATGACACTAAGGTAATTGACTGCTTAAAAAGTTTTTGCAGAGGTGTACTAAAACCAAGGAAGAAGAATATCAGCACATTTGCCGATTTGAAAAAATGGACAGGGTTAAATAGCATGGCAGGGAATAAAAACTGAAATAACACCAGTAAGCTAATACTGAGAGAAAACGGCAACATTGTCTTTTCTGCATCTGTACATTTTTGTCCAGGAAGGCAATTATATGGCTTATTGTGAATGAGGTTACAGAAAAAAATATATGAGGTATGTTTAGAAAGAAGGCTTCCCTTCAGAGCAAAAATAACCAGGATGTGAGAGAAGGTATAGTTAGTTTATAATTGTAGTGAAAGTGGAAGTTGATTTAATTGATATTGGCTTGAATGTAGGAGAGAGAAAGATAACATTAACAACATAGGTGGAACTAACGCCTTTGCCTCTTCTGTGATACAAAAAATGGAGAGGGATTACTTCACACAGGGATGGAGTCTTAGTAACTATCAAAGACATTGTGAGTTTGCAAATCTTCACTCTGAACAAACAAACAAAAGTATTGAATACAAGTAAGAAAACATTTTTGTCTTTAAACTAGCTAGTGCAGCTATTTGCTCAGAAAAAAATACTACGCACCCTAGGCTAGGTTTTAATAAGAAATTCCTGATCAGTGCCAGCTGAGACGAACAGCAGTTTGTCCATTACAAGTCTGTAGGAAATGCATTGCCAGCACATGCTTTGTGTATTAAGTGTGGCCCTTAGAGAGACAGAAATGTGTGCAGTGTTTGTAAAGGAGGTACTATTACTCATACTTTGTAGTCGTAACTGCTGCAGTATCCTCTGGATCTTTGTAATTTTGCTCGATAATTCAGCAGAGTGGATGGGCAATGCTCATTGTCATTGGTGACAAGCCCTTAAATGAATGGGCTTAGCTACACAAAGCAGTAACAGTATCTGTTTGATAATGTCAGATTTTCTGTGTCACTTGTACAAAAATAACCTTTCAGGGTCTTTTCTTTTTTTCACTTTACAGAGTGATAATGCCAACATGATATGTCAGAAAGCTGTGTTGCATCCGCACAGATTGAAAGAACATTGAAACAGAATTTGATTTCTCCGTGTAATGACAGATAAATGGCTGTTTCTCAGAATAACAGAATGCAGCTATCCTGCACTTGAGCAATGATAAAATGTTAAGAATACAATTTGTACCATCCACTGAAGTGATCACATGAAAAATATCTTACCTGAAATACTGCTGTGGTTAAGGGAAAGCTTTTAGGAATGCAGGTGCTGCACAGAATGCTTTCAGAGCAACAGTCCTAATGAGGGACTGCACCCTATAAATAGAACATGGGATGCACTTAGAATGTTGATAAGTAATGGATTTTTCTACAAGATTCTAGAGGGATAATGGGTAGGATTGTTCCTTTGCTATTAGGTACATAAGAAAAGGGTAAATAAGTTTTACTTAACTGACTATGTGCATTTGCATGAGATCTAGTAAAATGTTGTGAGCCATTAAATAAAATGCAATGCTCTACTTTATAGTTTATTTTTTCTCCTGCCTTTACATCTATTTTCTTCCTCTCTTTCTGCTGCGCATGATATTCATAGACAAAAAAATGTTTCTCTTATTTTGGAGTGTGTGTGTGTAAGTTTATTGGGCATATGGCTGAGAAGGAAAAATATATTTAAACTGAAAGCTGTAAAACTTTATTTATGAAGATAGTTTTGTTTTCTCATTTTAATTTGCACTATAAATCCAGATTAAGGTAAATATTCGGCCGGCTCAAACTGCATTAAGTGAGGAAAGAAAATACATAAAAAATGAACTAACAGAGGGGATGATGATGACTTAGTCTAAGGCTAAGAAACAAAACAATTCCTAACTGTAGCAGCAGAAGTCCACACTATCCCTAATCCGCGATGTGTCTTGGTACTGAATGAAAAGATCAGGCAAAAATACGTTGCTGCAACAGACTCCATTCTTGATGAAGACAGAGCTCAAAAATTAGACTGCAATGGCACTTTAGAGGTCTGCAACAGTAGAAGATCTCAAAAAGTTGAACGCTCTTTTTAACTTCCCTGCTCTAATACCAGAATGCTCTCTTCAGTGTGTCAAGTCCACCAGAATCTCTATGTATAATAACATTGTCAATGAAGATTCTTAATTTAAAATTTTGTTCATCTGGGCCAGTAACTCTCTATAAGTGAGACATGTGGTGGTTTCTATGCTAACTTTGGAAAACACAACCAAGACTAAAGGAAGTCTTTACTGTTGATCCTAAGACATCTATGAACATGAATTCTTTCTACGCCTGGAGTATGTATGCATGGAGTAACTAATAAAGAACGAGTGATTACTCTTGTAGGTGACTGTTATGTTTTTGCAGCAGAGGTAACCAAGGTATCTTCCAGTGGCAAAATATCAAATATAAAGCCTAAAAAGTTTGGTTGTGTAACCATTTTGAATCCGCAGCCTAAAACAGTCATTGGCAGTGAATGCACTGGAAAGTTGGAAGTGGAATGATGAGACAGTAAAAGTTCAGCTATGGCTGTAAAGGAATGAGTGATACAGGTAGAAGAAGTGAATTATTTTCTGAATAGTGAAATTGTCATCTATGTTGCAAAGAGTCATATTATGAGAGGTGAATACCAAAGAGTTTAAGAAGGTAACAAACCAAATCAAAGATTTGATTGGAAGAAAGATGTTTATGGTATTTAGGCCTTGATTCAGGACAGCTGTAAGATTGGTTACATATGATTGTGTCAAAGATGCCTTTCGCATCAGCTCAGAATTCCTAAAATAGCTGGAAAATGTTGGGAAAGCTATCAACGGAACTATGGCATTTCGCCTTTAAATTAGTTTAGACATTTTAGAGTTTCACTATCTCACCTTTCTTTCAAAATAAGCCATACTAATAAGAGCATTAAGTTGATGCTGCAATGTGCTGATTTAAACAACAGTTTACTGTGACTAAAATGCTCAGGAATTAGAAATGTTTAACCCGATAGTGTACACGCATTGTCTGAAATTAGGGAGAAGAGCTACTGACAATTAACATGAATCAGTCAGGTAAAGGGCATACTTGGGGGTGCACTAGAATACAGGAGAGTATCACAAATAAGGGACTGTAATATGAAGGAGCAAAGTAAAACATAATTTTATTAAGCTGTGTTGTAGAACAGAGGAAGGAGTCACTAAAAGAGGTACTATAGTATGAAAAAGCAAAGTAAAAGATAACAGGTTTATTGTACAAAGCTCTAAAATGATCAAAGTCTAGTACAGCTAATAATTTTAACATGCTTTTTTTAACGGCAGGCAATACCCTCCCCTGCCCCAGTACTTATATAGGATGATGCAACCTCTTCACCTCAATCTTAATATAATCAGCATTAGAGTCATTATTTAGTGGTCATAAGGGTAATCCCTCCTGCTGCACCAACACTTTGTGTAAAAGTGCAGTTTGACATATTAGTTGAGAAATGCAAGTTGCACAAGTCCCCCCCGTGGTTGTCTGACTAAATTTCATTAAGTTAAGTTATGTTAAGTTTGAACTTTAACGTCCAGACACAAAATTAAGATTTGAAATATGTGAGGTACAATTGGTTTGCAGCAGCTGGGAGGAGCAAATTTGGAAACGTAATAGACACTGATTGCTTAGAGTATTTCCCAAGGACATTCTATGGCATATGGTTATATGCATTCTTCCTGTAAACAAATGCATAAAAACTGTACTGGCAAACTCCTATGACCCCTTCATTATCCTTGCAATACCAAAGGGCTGGTTCAGTGTTTCATGGCCAGAATGGAATCTATATTCCTCTTCTGGAATCAGAGGCTTGTCCATTGGATAAAGTCTTGATGTGAGAGTGTTCAATCTCGCCGTTTGTTCTTACACATGGGTTCGGAGCCGATCCTCGGCTCCGTGTCGGCCGCTTGCAAGCTCTGCATCGAGAAGAAGCTCGAGATCACCTAATACCCACAATCCCCCTCTGCCTTTACCTCAGATCTAGTTTGCCGCTGCAGCGTTCGCATCACTGGGTCGAGCTCGAGCACCTAAGATAAGATTAAGATTTTATTCTTGTTTTTTTCTTGGTACTTTTATTACATAAAGTTGTTTAGTGATATTTTGTGTGTGTGTGGTAAGGTTCAGGGATACTCGGTACCGTTAAGTTTATTTAAACTTAGTTAGAGTTATCTTCGGGCCTACCACCCTTACTTCTCTTGACAACCGGATTGACCATATTACTGGATTGACATTTTACCGGACTTGACTACTTTACTGGATTTGACTTTTTCCCTTTATTAGTGACATGTCTGAAAAGGCTAAATCGGGTTTAAGCGTTGCCAATGTGGGCAAAAGATGTCAGTAACTGACAATCATAGTTCCTCGTCTACTGTCTTGGCCCTCTCCATCTGCAAGAAGACTGCTCTATTTGTCATTCTTTCACTGGGAGGGTCATGACAGATAGGCGCAGGAAACTAATGGATAGAGGTTTGTTAAAACCTTCCTTTCAAGAGGCTCTGGATGCTTCTGACCAGGCATCCAAATCCTTGAAGGAATCGAAGACGTCGGAGCCCAAGTCATCGGCTCCGAGCTCTTCAGCAAAGTTAGATCACCGGTTCCACAGACTTCGGGGCCGAGTGTTCAACTGTTGTCAGTTTCCGAGCCTCGAGTCTTGGAACTGGTGATGGAGCTCCCTCCCCCGACACTGTTGAGGTCGGCTCCGTCTTCGATTCCTTCGACCCGTTCTTCCAGGCCCCTCTCCGACATCGATGTGGACCGTGTGGTGCAGAAATTATTGGAACATACGGCCTTGTCCAAGCTTATTTCGGTTTCCACCCAGTTGGTGTCGAAACTTGAAGGCCTTCCATTATCTCCATCCATTCCTCCTCCGAGACCTGTCCAGTCTTTGGAGCCGGAAGAGGTTGATCTGCTGATTGTGGAGCCCTCGGTGCCAGAACCGTCCTTTTCTCGGTCGGCTCCGTTCACCTCGACTCAGTCGGATCCGGTACCAGAGTCTCGGGGTTGAAGATTCATCCTTGGTTCCGGGGCCGAGAGTCGAACCGATGTTTCGGTTCCGACTCTTCCTCGGGCCTCGGCTCGGATCGATTTGGCTCCGTCCTCGGGTCGATGCCTTCGTGCCTGTTTCGGGATTCTTCCCATTTCTTGAACCGGGAGATACCTCGACTCGGGACCCGGGGGCCTTCGATCTCATGAGGAAGGTGTTGTCTACCCAGACAACCACATCAGTGGAAGCAGCCTCTCCTCCCCATAAAGGACCGTTATCTTCCTCTGCACCAACGGCCACATCCAAGCGTCGAGCACCGGTGTCTCAGCCACCCCTGGAGGGTGCCCCCTCTTCCTCGGAGGCTTCTTCGGATGCTCCCCCTGAAGAAGTCCCTAGGAAAAGATTGTGTAAGAGGAGACACTTAGATTCTCCACAAGAATCTTTGACATCCGATACTGACTTAGATGAGTCAGAAGGGTCCCCAAAGTCACCTTCAGAAGATGTCTCCTTTTCTGACATCTTGGAGATACTAAAGCAGAGAGGTGATTGGCAGTCCCTTCCCCCTTCTGAGGATGAGTCAGTCCTGCTGAAGGCATTCGGTGTTCGCCCTTCCTCCTCCTGGGTCACTCCGCCCTTTGATGAGTTAATGGAGCTGATTGCTTGAAGGGCGTGGGAGACACCTGACACGGTGGAACCAGTCCCTAGGAAGCCCAATAAGTACATCACTGCACCCCAAGACAAGGCTTACCTCACAAAGGGAGTTCCAGTGGACGCCATGGTGGTGGCAGCTGCCACGAAAAAGGAGATGTCGGAATCTTCCTCATCTGTCCATCCGCCTAACAAGGATTCCAGGATGATGGATAGATACAAGAAGCGCATTTTTAGTTCAGCGGCTTTTTCTATGCGATCCCTGAACTATTTGACCCATTTTACACGTCTACAGAGGGATCTAATCAAAGAGTTGGGAGATACCCTCCAGGGTACTACAGATGCTGCTGTCTCAGAGAAAGTTACAGCACATCTCAATACCCTTACATCCATCGTTAACTCATCCATGAGGCTGATATCATACGCAGCCGAAGGATCGAGTAGGGCAGCAGCTTCAGCGATTGCTCTTCGCAGACAATCCTGGATGCGCTTATGTTCATTTGCGGAAGCCTTCAAGTCTTCCTTTACTAACGCCCCATTTGATGGTGCCACTCTCTTTGGCCCCAAAGTAAAGGAGACCCTTACCCGGTGTGAACAGGAGGGAAAGACTCTGTCTGCTGTCGGAGTCCGTTTTTCCACCCCATCCAGACCGTACCCCAAAGGGCAACGTGGTGGAAAAATGTGGTTTCGAAAACCCCAAGGATCTTTCCCAGGCACACAGGGTGATGCCCCTTCTAGAGGCAGAGGAGGGGGCAGAGGTGGAAGACGCCGCCCTGGCGGCAGAGGGGGTCCGCAAAACCAGGGTGACAGGGATACAACCCCTGGAAAACCCTTCCAGCACTCCTGAGAGGAGGCCCGACTGTCCTACTCTGGAGGCAGTCGGGGGTCGCTTAGCTTTATACCCTCAGGCCTGGCAGAATCTTACTACAGACAACTGGGTAAAAAGCGTGGTTACCAGAGGTTACAGAATACCCTTTCTATCCACTCCCATTCCAAAGAAAAGACTCCCAGATGTGCCGCCCCATCTGCGAGACCCAGCAGCTATAGAAATTTCAAAGCTGCTAGAAAAAAAGAGTCATCCAACCAGTCCCAGCGGACCAAATAGGATTCGGAACTTACTCAAGGTTCTTTTTAGTTCCAAAGAAGACAGGGGACTGGAGGCCGATTCTGGACCTAAGCAACCTCGACACCTTTGTCAAGAAAGAAAAGTTCCGAATGGTCACGCTTCAATCGATCCTTCCATTCTTACAGAAGGACAACTGGATGTGCTCAATAGATCTGAAGGACGCATACTACCACATCAAAATGGCCAGGGCATCCAGGGATCATTTGCGCTTCCGGCTGGGAGCCAGTCACTATCAGTTTCGAGCCCTGCCCTTTGGTCTGACCTCAGCCCCCAGGGTTTTCACCAAATGCATGGCAGTGGTAGCGTCTCATCTGAGACGCCTAGGATTCCAGATGTTTCCGTATCTGGACTGGCTCCTTTCTGCCACCACCCGGCGTCAACTGATACAGGCCAGGGAGTACACCCTACAACTTTGTATTCACCTCGGAATTTCCGTAAATTTCGAAAAATCTTTACTACAGCCATCACAGCATATCTTATTCATAGGAGCGGAATTAGATACGCATCATTTAAGTCTAAGGCTCCCTCCAGAAAGGATAGCCTCACTACAAAGCCACATTTCTCTCATTCTATCATCCAAAAAATCCCCAGCAAAGCTAGTTCTGAAAGTCTTGGGTCTCATGGCAGCTTCTCTCATTGCGATACCATTGGGAAGACTGCACATGAGAGTTCTACAATGGCTACTGTTTGCACAATGGTCGTTCCAACAGCTACCTCTGACACGAAATTCTGATAACAAACACATGCAAATCACACCTAACCTGGTGGCTTCAGACTTGCAACCTTTCCAGCGGAAGACCATTTGTGCTACCCACGCCGACAGCTACGGTAACCACGGACGCTTCCCTGATAGGGTGGGGGGGCATCTTTCAGGGACAGACAGTCCAAGGCGAATGGACCAATTTGGAGTACAATCTGCACATCAATGTTCTAGAGTTGAGGGCAGTGTTTCCAGCGTTGCAACACTTTGCTCACCTTCTTCCTCTAGGGACAATTGCAGTTCAGACAGACAACATGTCTGTAGTCTGGTACATAAACAAGCAAGGGGGAACCAGATCTTATCAGCTATGCAGAGAGGCCATGAGAATTTGGCAATGGGCAGAGTCCACGGGTCGCTTTCTGATCGCAACGCACATCCCGGGGTCATCCAACGTCATAGCCGACAGGCTGAGCAGAGCAATTCTGTTGCCTCACGAGTGGTCCCTCAAACAGTCAATTGCGAAGACGATTTTTCGCAAGTGGGGCCAGCCTTCCTGCGACCTTTTTGCATCTCCAATGAACGCCAAATGCAGGAGCTACTTTGCCCTATTACCCCCTCCAGGGGAAGTCCCCAGGGACGCGCTGGTGCACGATTGGCCCCCGGGTCTCCTGTACGCTTTTCCTCCCTTTCCCCTTATTGCAAAGTTTCTGCAGAAAGCCAACAACCTACAGAGGACGATAATCCTCATTGCCCCGTTCTGGCCTCGTCAGATTTGGTTTCCCTTTCTATTGCAACACCGCATTCGGGGACCTTGGTTTCTGGACCCAGAGCCAGATCTACTGACTCACTCGTCAGGAGTTCCTCACCCATCTCTCGAATCACTCCATCTAGCAGCTTGGCTGCTCGCTTCCTATCTAGCCAGGTCTGATTCTCTTACACCGGCAGTTCAGAATATATTAGTGGCTTCTCATAAAGCTTCCACTACAAAGACCTACACCAGTAAATGGAAGCGTTTCGTCTTCTGGGCGAATTCACATCATTTGGACCCGGTTATAGCTCCGTTAAACAAGATCCTGGAGTTTTTAACAGAGTTATTCCATCAAGGAGCTTCTCCTGCCACTTTAAGAGTACAATTGGCTGCCATTTCCAACTTTCATGTAGAAGAATGTGGAGCACCTATTATGGCTCATAGACTTTGTAAGGCTTTTTTAAAAGGATCCTTTCATATTAGACCACCAGTTAGAACTCCTACATCACCTTGGAATCTGAACCTCTTACTTTCTAAATTGATGTTGCCCCCTTTTGAGCCAGCCTCCGTTTGCCCATTGAAGTTTTTATCGTGGAAGACTCTCTTCTTGGTAGCCATTACATCCGCTAGGCGAGTGTCTGAGCTTCAGGCTCTTTCTATTAAGCACCCTTATTTGATTTTCCATTCTGACAGAGTATCTCTTCGCACTAATCCATCCTTTCTCCCCAAAGTTTGCTCTACCAATAACATTAATCAGTCCATTGAATTACCCACCTTTTTCAAAAATCACACTAATAAGTTAGAGTATATGTTACACAAATTGGATGTCCATAGACAACTCAGGTTTTATTTGGAAAGAACAAAGGATCACAGGAAATCTGATCAACTATTTGTAGCTTTTGCTGACAGCAGGAAAGGTGTAGCGGTTACTAAACGAACGCTTTCCAAATGGCTAACTGATTGTATCATATACGTTTATGATTCTTCAAATCAAACCTTATCTGTCAAACCTAAGGGACATTCTACAAGATCAGTGTCGACATCCTTGGCTCATGCAGCTCGCCTACCATTAGACACAATTTGTGCAGCTGCTACTTGGGCTAAACCGCATACATTTATCTCTCATTACAAAGTGGACAGGGTTTCTAGGGATAGGGCAACCTTTGGTTCCACTGTGCTCAAGAACGTCCTCCCGTGAGTTCCTCAGGATTATGGAGCTAGGGACGCTACCCATGTGTAAGAACAAACGGCGAGATTGAACACTCTCACATATTGAAGTTATGTCCTTACCATAACGTTCCATGTGGAGTGTTCTTCTCGCCTTTGTTCTTACATTCCCACCCTCAGGAAGAACGTTCTATTTGGTGCCTGGTCTGGAGTATTCTCCTTCTGCTTTTTGCAGTGGTTGTATTATTATGATGCACATGTGTATATATATATATATATATATATATATATATATGTATATAGAGCATTTCTTGAGTGTGTAAATTTTGGTATGAGTGTGCTCTCTATGGCTGCTGGTTTGTTTGCAAACTAGATCTGAGGTAAAGGCAGAGGGGGATTGTGGGTATTAGGTGATCTCGAGCTTCTTCTCGATGCAGAGCTTGCAAGCGGCCGACACGGAGCCGAGGATCGGCTCCGAACCCATGTGTAAGAACAAAGGCGAGATGAACACTCCACATGGAACGTTATGGTAAGGACATAACTTCTATTTTCCAACACTTTGGCATGTAATCTTGCAGAGAATGTGAAGACCAGGGCAGATCAACGAATAATAATCAGAATGTATGCGACTGCCCCATTAGACAAGAGGATCACAACTCAAGCTGATCGATGAAGGGTACTATCTCTAGCAAAAGTTATAAATCAAACATTGTTGGGAATGCTACTAGCTATAATGCCTGTAAGAAGTGGGAGTGTTTCAAGATTTACTTCACCTTGGTCTTACATTTGATTTCTGAAGCTTCTCTATCATTATTAAACCTAGCTAGCTGGAAACAAGTAACAGTCTAAATTCAATCCTCAGCAGGTATTATAGCTAAAATGTATGCGGACTAAGGTAAAGAGGTTTTTGTGATGATGATGATACTACTGCCTTTTGATAAACAGCCTTTGTGGCCCTGACTTTGATGCATGTTAGTGTTCTGGTATCATAGCCAGCAAGAAGAAACAGAAGTGGGTTGTCAGTGGAAATCTTTTCTATCCTCATAAAATAGAAGTTGACTACTAAAAGAGAAATTTCTGATGGCTAACCATAGACAGTCAATGGCTGCACAAGTCACAGCTGAACCTGCATGAAAAACAGATATCGTAGGACATCACAGAGATTGTAGAAGCACCAGTGGAAGGCACGTTGAACGCATGGTATGCTTGACATACAGCAAATTCCTGTAGAGTGAAAGTATTAATGACAAATCCTCACCAGCTCTGGATATTTTATTTATATTATATTTGTTGACCGGGAGAGCCCAACTGGATTACAAGTCCATTTTCAGTCGAGGCCCAGGGAGAAAAGCTCCAAGAGAACACTTTTTTTTTTACAAAACATAGTTTTAAGGACAGACTTTTGACATACAATTTCCATAGAAGAGACTTTGACATGCATATTATCTAACAGATAGGATACATTTGTTCTCTACAATATAATATTACATTTTAGAAGATATTCTTAAGTTTAGGATTCCTGTGATAGATATACTATCAGAGTAAAAGCAGAGAGACGTAGATTAAGGCTCCGAGAGAGCAGATGATGCTCCCTATAGTTGGGAAGGATAACAAATTGATTTACTATATGTCTTCGCCTGGTTTTAGTAGAGAAGGATAACAAATTGATTTACTATATGTCTTCGCCTGGTTTTAGTAGAGAAGGATAACAAATTAATTTACTATATGTCTTCGCCTGGTTTTAGTAGAGAAGGATAACAAATTGATTTACAATATGTCTTCGCCTGGTTTTAGTAGAGAAGGATAACAAATTGATTTACTATATGTCTTCACCTGGTTTTAGTAGAGAAGGATAACAAATTGATTTACTATATGTCTTCGCCTAGTTTTATAGAGAAGGATAACAAATTGATTTACTATATGTCTTCGCCTGGTTTTAGTAGAGAAGGATAACAAATTGATTTACTATATGTCTTCGCCTGGTTTTAGTAGAGAAGGATAACAAATTGATTTACTATATGTCTTCGCCTGGTTTTAGTAGAGAAGGATAACAAATTGATTTACAATATGTCTTCGCCTGGTTTTAGTAGAGAAGGATAACAAATTGATCTTCGCCTGGTTTTAGTAGAGAAGGATAACAAATTGATTTACAATATGTCTTCACCTGGTTTTAGTAGAGAAGGATAACAAATTGATTTACTATATGTCTTCGCCTGGTTTTAGTAGAGAAGGATAACAAATTGATTTACTATATGTCTTCGCCTGGTTTTAGTAGAGAAGGATAACAAATTGATTTACTATATGTCTTCGCCTGGTTTTAGTAGAGAAGGATAACAAATTGATTTACTATATGTCTTCGCCTGGTTTTAGTAGAGAAGGATAACAAATTGATTTACTATATGTCTTCGCCTGGTTTTAGTAGAGAAGGATAACAAATTGATTTACTATATGTCTTCGCCTGGTTTTAGTAAAGAAAGATAACAAATTGATTTACAATATGTCTTGTAAATCAGTTGGGCACAATGTGTGAAGTGCATTATAACTTCATAGAAAATAAAGACCCCCCCCGAGGGATGTGGACTCCTGTGAGTGATCAGCCAGCTGGAATGAATAGTACAGAAAGATATTGGGTAGACTAGATAGTCAAGCTGATCAAGGGGGGAAATCAATACTAGGCATTTATTGCTAGTTAGGTAGCAGCTAGCAAAAATAGGAGAAAGGTAAACATTTTCTGAGACAAGTTGAAAGGTGATGTTTCGGGAGGACAAGATGTCCCTGAGTTTCCAAAGAGATATGGTAGAAAAACCCCGGGGATAGTTAGCTGATGACAAGTTTGAAAAATATGGTTTTATTTGTGAATGTTAGACAGATATTATGGAATCTGCTAACTAGAAAACTGCATATATTGAGGACATTTGTTAGTCCACTACTGAATGAAAGTACCAAAATTAAAATGTTTGTTGAAGCAGAAATCAATTAGATAAAGTTAACTCTCGTTTTTGTCTAATGGTTATATATCTATCTAAATGCATTTAAATAATTTTCTACAGTTAAATGCTTCCTTTTAGATTATGTAAAATTACATATTTAGAGCTTGTTTTAACTGGCATGTTACTGTCATGTGATGTCAGAATTGATTATTAAATGATCTAATTTACATATAGTTGGTAATTTCAAGGAAATATTAACTTTCCTGAGATGGAATACTCATTTGTTTATAAAAATTGGCCAGTTTTATTGGGTTGCTTCATATTTCCTGGTGTCTATTCTGTGCGGACTAGTTTTCTAGATTGAACAGTACAACTGTTTTATACCTCAGCAGCATGGAAGAGAATCACTTTGCATTTCAGTTGCTGAAAAAAATGCAGAAGTACATTAAGTGTGAATGTGATAAGGAGAGTGGGGTTTTGCTAGGTGATCCAGTTTCCTTTCATACCCTAAAATGTTATGAAGATCTGACACTACTGTAAACTGTAGATATGTAACTGGATATGTGTGTGTGTGTGTGTGTGTGTGTGTGTGTGTGTGTGTGTGTGTGTGTGTGTGCCTTCAAAAATGGCTGTACATATTTTGACCCATGCATATGCAAGTATATTTCTAAGTCTTCATAATAAATTGGTTATACACATAATACATTTCCTTTCTTAAATTCATTCATCCGCAACCTCTTTTTCCCATTTTTGCACATGAGGTTGAGGTCTCACTTCAACAGTGACAATCATCTAGAGCCAACTTTTACAAAACTGGGTGGATAGACCTGCTATGGTTGTTGTTCCACACCATGCACTCACAGGTATGGCAAATTTAGACTGTCCAATTAGCCTACTGTATGTCTTTGGATTGTGGGAGGAAAATGGAGCACCCAGAAGAAACCAACATAAACACAGGGAGGGCATGCAGACTCAGCAGTGAAGGCACCCCAGCCAAGAACCAAACCGGGGAACCTCTTGCTGTATGAATACTTAAATTATATGGAAAAGCTGATTTTTTTTTCACTCACCTGCTTTATTCATTAACTGTGACCTTGTCTGGGCAAGTGTATTGTCTTCTTCATGTGAAATAAAATCCATGTTCATGTACTGCATTAGTTCACTTTTGTGTATACGAAAGTGTAACTGTATTGTAATTGATCCTCATACTCACTGCCACAGAATGTCAGAATCGCACAAACAGAAACCATGCTTGTGATGCAAAAAAATCAGTACAGAAAGCCCTTCTAGACACACACACACACACACACACACACACACACACACACACACACACACACACACACACACACACACCACCAATGTGTCTGTCCTCCCTTTCCTGTCTCTGATTATATTTACCAACTCTGATATCACTGCATGTGCAGGGAAAAAGAGCTCTCTATGATATCACAGTCTGAATCTAGAGATTCAAAACCCAATGTTTGCACATTTATGAGCACATAAAAAAGAAAGCATTGCTATCATCACCAAATTATGATCACACAACTTAATGTACCTATGCTAACCTTAGATAGCATTTCCCCCACAATGTTTTTCTTAAGACCTATACCTGCACATCTGTTTACCCAAATTCGTCTCTACTTATTCCTGCTTTCTTAGGTCATTTTGCTTCATACAATGCTTACACTGTCATCTGCCACTGTACCCTCTTACATCCTTTTCTTTTGCACTCATTCACCTACTGACCCTTTGCAACTGCATTCAACAAAGTACCAGGGACATACAACTCCATTTCCTCCCCATAGTAACTACTCTCCTCATCAAGTACTTTTTCCTATACACATACATTATAAAAGGTGTAATGCCATGTCCATTATATGTGTATATTGAAGTGAGACAGTATTATGAAATGCAAGCATTATAAATCAAATGTGTAAGGCAGGTGGACTGTGCCCCTGCATTACACTCCCCAATCTTCAGACAGTTCTTACTTTCATTCAAACAGTTTTTGAATAGTACTCTTTGTGCATATATAAATACAAATATGTGCAGGCACGCAAAAACTACATATGAGCTTAATTGTATATTTCAGTTTTCTTTGTCATAAATAGGAAAACATCCATTTCATTTTAAATCTGTTTTGGTTTGAAGTTAATAAAGAGCAAAAAGAAGGTATTTTGTATGACGTTTTGAAAACTTATATAACAAGCTGATAGTGCCAGACTTTTGTACTGCCATTTTCATACTCAGTTAAAAGTAATGGCATAACCTGGGCCTGAGCAGCTGAAGAAAATAAAATGCCAGAGGCATCAGGAACTGTGGAAAGGCTAAATGTATGCAGTCTTCAAAATGTCACCTGTAGCTGAATAGAGAAGGAAGATTTTTGACAAAGGTATGCTTATTGCTTGCAATAGTCCTTTTTTTTTTGTATCATTGCAGCCTTTGACAAATGTCAGAATTGTGTAACATAATAAGGGCTGGATTTTAAAGTTGACTTTTAACTAAGCAATTCTCCTGGTGA
Organism: Protopterus annectens; assembly: GCF_019279795.1. Classification (NCBI taxonomy): domain Eukaryota; kingdom Metazoa; phylum Chordata; order Ceratodontiformes; family Protopteridae; genus Protopterus; species Protopterus annectens. The sequence continues at coordinate 141,361,767 of NC_056743.1, read as the reverse complement.
CCTGCTGATTGCCACACCACGAAATTAGATTTTAGAGAGTATCTGCTTTGAGATTTACACAGGTACTGAACCTGCTAAAATCAATTAATATTATCAGTGTGATCTCAGTTCAGTATTATAAAATGTAAAACCTAACAAAATGCTAGATGTATTTAATTATTTACTTATTGCATTGTTGCATCTTGTAAAGTGATGTATTGTTTGTAACTGAGGTACCCATAAATAGTGGTTTATTGGCTTTGCTAGACAAAAATAATTCTGAGGTTCTATATTAATGAATAGAATGTTTGCAACTAGGTAGCTTTTAGTAGTCTGTAAGAGTCAGAAAAAGGGAGAACTCCCACTGAAGCATATATATTGATTATAGTTTTCTCAGCATTGAGAAATTTAATATCTAGCATTACTGATATTAATGTATTGATTCAGATGAGCAGGAAAAAATCTGACAAGTAGTACAGTTTGGAGTAGCCCAGTGTATAGAAGTTTATGTTTTTAAAAGCAGTCTACACAAACTTATTGAAAAATCAGATCAAGAATGTTTATCAGAAAGGTAAAATGGTAAAGCATCCAGAATTGTACCACACAGCATTACATATTAGCAAATGTTACTTTTCATGGAAGGCAGAAGGTACTTTGGTCTGTCCCCCATACCTCTAATAGTCACCTACATACTTGCTGCATACTGTGAAAAGAGACATTTTTGTTATTGCACTGACCAACTCGTTATGTAGGATGCATAATGCACTGCTAATTTTTTTTTGTTGTAGCACTTCTGGCCACACTATCTATTGTAAGCACTGCTAACAACTGCAGAAATTTTTTATCAAGAAAACTCCTACAGTTGAAATTCTGTTGCTTTTTTTTGTCAGTGGCCAGCTTCAACTGTTTGTTGTTTTCGAGCACTAACACATTCATCCATCACAAATTCAACTGCATAGCACCAATAATGCTACTAGTGAGTGCAGAAATGTTAACTACATTTCTAACTTCCAGAAAATGGCAAGCAGTAGCCTGATGTGGTGCACACAGGGATGAATATTTGACTTTACTTGAAAACACCTGTGCTCCTTTAGTGATTTTGGAGCTGAAGCAACTGACTGGTGATTGATAGAAATGATGAGGCAGAGCCTGCTCACCTTTACCAGGTGTATGTGTTAATGGGAACGTGTCCCAGGATTAGTGGTCTGGCTGCAGAAATGATGAGACAATGCCTGCTCACCCTTACCAGGTGTATGTGTTAATGGGCACATGTCCCAGTATTCGTGGTCTGGCTGCAGAAATGATGAAAGAGAGCCCGCTCAATTTTCCCAGGTGTATGTGTTAATGGGCACGTGTCCCAGGATTAGTGGTCTGCTTGCAGAAATGATGAGACAGAGCCTGCTCACCTTTACCAGGTGTATGTGTTAATGGGCACATGTCCCAGGATTAGTGGTCTGGCTGCAGAAATTGTGATACAGAGCCTGCTCACCTTTACCAGCTGTATGTGTTAATGGGCACCTGTCCCAGGATTAGTAGTCTGGATGCAGAAATGATGAGACAGAGCATGCTCACCTTTACCTGGTGTATGTGTTAATGGGCACTTGTCCCAGGATTAGTGGTCTAGCTGCAGAAATGATGAGAGAGCGTCTGCTCACCCTTACCAGGTGTATGTGTTAATGGGCACATGTCCCAGGATTAGTGGTCTGGCTGCAGAAATGATGAGACAGAGCCTTCTCACCTTTACCAGGTGTATGTGTTAATGGGCACATGTCCCAGGATTAGTGGTCTGGCTGCAGAAATTGTGATACAGAGCCTGCTCACCTTTACCAGCTGTATGTGTTAATGGGCATCTGTCCCAGAATTAGTAGTCTGGATGCAGAAATGATGAGACAGAGCATGCTCACCTTTTTCTGGTGTATGTGTTAATGGGCACGTGTCACAGGATTAGTGGTCTGGCTGCATAAATGATGAGACCGTGCCTGCTCACCCTTACCAGGCAAATGTGTTAATGGGCACATGTCCCAGGATTAGTGGTCTGGCTGCAGAAGTGGTGAGACTTCTCCTGCTCACCCTTACCAGGTGTATGTGTTAATGGGCACATGTCCCAGGATTAGTGGTCTGGCTACAGAAATGATGAGACAGAGCCTGCTCACCCTTACCAGATGTATATGTTGCAGTTATTAGTGGTCTGGCTGCAGAAATGGTGAGACAGTGTCTGCTCGCTTTTACCAGGTATATGCGTTAATGGGCATGTGTCCCAGGATTAGTGGTCTAGCTGCTATCCATAGCGGAGACCAGAGAGAGTAATGTAGTGCTCTGCATCTAACATAACTATGAGAAGTCGGTGTCAAGGCCTTGTACCACCTTATTGTACACCCATCTGTTGAGAGCTTGCAGCCATGCATAGGGCAATGATAGATTTTAAAGTGGAATAAATCTTCTGATTGTCACCTGAATGATAGCCGTGCCACAACCATGCCCTTCCCCATTAGTCTTACTGTCATTCAAACTGTGTGTTCATTGTTATATCTTGCACGAGGACCAAAGCAACGTAATTTCATTCAGCTTGCATTGCTGTGTAAATCTGATCGACAATAAAGTTTACTTTGACTTTGACTAGTAATAAACGAAAGGTAGCAGCTGTGGCTGACCAGCAAAGGCAGAGAAAAAAATATACAAAACTTTACCTCTTACACTTGGCCTACTATTTCTGTTATATTTTATACCTTTTGGGCTGTTTCCCAGTGATTAGTCTGTTTATGGTTGTTGTTCATCAGAAATAAACATTTTTAGATTTTTAACAGCAAGACAACTCGCAGCAGAAAGATGAAAAATCCACAACCGGCCACAGTAAAAAAGTTTAATAAAAAAGCACACTGAACACTCTGGTGCCTCAGCACAGGAATGCTGTGTGCCGAGGTGCCAGTGTTTTCAGTGTGCTTTTTTATTAAACTTTTTTATGTGGCCGGTTGTAGATTTTTACATTTTAAGTTTGGAGCCAGCTGCAGTCCATATCAGCAGTAGTACAGCTACCTGTGCTTGTTTCAGCAAACTGGGGCACATGCTGAGGTCTCCCCCAGACGGCATCATTATGGAGTATCTTGCTTGCTTTAAGGTATTCATTAAGCATTTTGTCAGTGTTGCCTGTCAGAGGCTGGATGTACACAAGAACATTGCACTTTAGTGTAAGCAGAGTTGTAGCTGGATCATCTAGTGCCCAGTATCATTCTCTGATCTGGCACCCCTCAGCTCCAAAGGTTGAATAACAATAATAATAACCATGAAAGGCATGTACAATAATAATAATCATGAAAGGCATATACAATAATAATAACCATGAAAGGTATATACAATAATAATAACCATGAAAGGTATATACAATAATAATAACCATGAAAGGTATATACAATAATAATAACCATGAAAGGTATATACAATAATAATAACCATGAAAGGTATATACAATAATAATAACCATGAAAGGTATATACAATAATAATAACCATGAAAGGTATATACAATAATAATAATCATGGAAGGCATATACAATAATAATAACCATGAAAGGCATATACAATAATAATAACCATGAAAGGCATATACAATAATAATAATCATGAAAGGTATATCGCCATACTGATTATGCTAGTGCTTCTCACCAACAGAGCAAGCAGCAAGCCAGGTCACTTTATGCAAAACAAGTCTTAACAACCAAAGCTAGAGACTGCACAGCTAGCTACTGCCTTCTATCCTTTTTCATGCAGTCCTCTCAGCACTCTACTAATGTATCCCCACCATTTGAAAGCAAGCTAAAACAAGGCTGTAATAGGCTTGCATGTTATGCTTCAGGGCACGATAGTTATATCCACCACCCTGTCGTAGCATTTCAAATATAACTACTACCTATCTTCTACACAAGTATGTACAACTCCCAAATTCCTTTACTAAACAAACCATCCTCCTGTATCAAAGGCTACAAACTGAAGGGCCTCATCACAGACCGTTAGACCATCTACTCACCATTTGGTTATGTAACGACATTCTTTTTTTATAGGACTATGCTTTCAGTACTCTCTTCCTGTTTTATTAATTATTATGAAACTTGTTGCACTATGGAACTTCATAAAAATACAAAATTTCCTTGTAGGGCATCAGTAATAAATATATTAACTCCAGCTCAGCCTTTCTATCATCACTTATCACCACACCTTCCGTGTACTCACAATCAACTGAGAATGTCCCAAAATAAAAATCTACTCAGCCTGCCAACATTACACTGCCTGAAAAAAAAAGAAAAAAAACGAAGCCTATGAAAATAAATTGGACTGTGTACGTCAAGTTGTATGGGTTGGAACTTGAATGGATAGTATTTTTTAATCTGTATATTGTACATTGTGTACTTCACATTTCCAGCAAAACACTCCCATTGTCTAGTTTCTGACATTGTTTGCATACATTTGCAGGTATTTTGCTTATTTATACATTCGTCATTTTTAGTTGTGTTAGTTGCTGGCAAATGTTATGGACAGAAATAGTTAAAATACCCATAAAAAAGAAAAAGTGATACAGAAAAACTGAATTTGTTGATTATCAAAACATTGTATATGCAACCTGTGCTGCACATGAAGTACTATTCTGTCATTATTTCTATCTTATACTGTATTCAACATAGTAAGCATCTGCTATGATTGAAGGATAAAGGAGATTCCCAGTACCAAGCATTGATTTCTGTGATTTGTGCAGGAGAGGAATGAAATGCCTATCAAAATATTGGGTTGCTGTACAAGATTCCAATATGGCAACCAAGCTGTGAAGCATGTACATTTGTTAGTCTGAGTTTCTTCTTAATTAGATGGCTATCTTCATAATATTTCACTGGGCTCTTCAGTTGAAATACCTGGAATTATATTTTATTGTAATGTTCTGTTATTTCTTTTGGGATGCATTTGTCTTCTGTATAATTTTCAGCAATCCTGCTGTCTTCATTTTTGTTAAAGTTGCTAGCAAAACTGTAGAGCAAATAGAATCTCAAACTGCAATGGTAACCTTCTCTTCAGTGTCAATACTAGAGATTGAAACTAAACCAGAAATGCATAAAACATTTGAAAATGGAAGAGGGAAACCGCTTGTTTCAAACTCTAATTATGTTAGTATTTTTCTTATCCGTGAATTGAATGATGCATTTAGTTTTTACTCATATGCTTGGCTTGGGAGTGCCTTCTGTGTGGAGTCTGCATGTCCTCCCCTTGGTTGGGTAGTGTTAGAAAGACATACGTGCGTAAATGGGCGTGCCTTTGTTGAAGGTTGGGCGTCGAGCTGGCACCTCGGCATTTCATAAAAATCTACTGCCAATCATTAGTGGACTGGAGTTCCGCTGTGGCGAACCCTTACCAGGAAAAAGACAAACAACAACAACTGTCCATTTTCAATTGTGACTTAGATCTATGGATGGGAAATGGACTATTTACTCCAGGACTGCCCCCTGTAGTTCAGCATTATTATGCTACTAATGGACAGAGGCAGTTCCTAAGCGCTTTATCCCATGCAGGGATCCCCTCAGATTATCTATGGTATTCTCATTAGGGGTAATATATGGTCTTGAACCTTCATCCTGAAATATCCTGCTGGTGTAACATAAAAGAGCTCTGTTACCTGCATTTTGTATGGTGCACTCCTGCACGCGTATTCATTTCTTAGTCATGTTGTCTGAAATAGCAGGCTCGTTTACTCATTCTTTTAAATAATACAATTCTGTGTGCTTATAACTCCCATGGAAGAAACTTGTCATGGTTATTATAGGGTTGTCAATATGGGCAGAGTAGTAACTAGGATGGGGTAAAGGGGCAACTTCCCAGGCCACAGACTGTTGGGGAGCATGATCCTTTTTAATAAATACCAGTACTGTATTACTGGAAATGGCGCAAGCAGTCGGTGTGTGTGTAATAACTGTTGCAAGCTGCTGATTTTTTGGAGGGGATATTCAACGTTATGAAGACCTTACCTCAACCTTCATTTGAAGAGTGTGTCCATTTGGGGCACTGCTCAGGACTCCAGATGGGCTAACTAATGTTCTGAGTATGGATTTGTGTATTTAGTGGTGTGGAGCAGAAATAAACTGAACACAAATATTCTAGGTCTGAATATTTGTTTCTTTGTGTAGAGTTGTAAAAAATCCTAACCCTTACAAAACTGTGGTAGTTTCTGACGGGTGTGGGAATGTGAAGGCAGAGTGCACCTTGCAGGATTATTTTAAGGTCGTAATAGGAGCTGTCAGATGCAGCTTCCTTTGAATTATTGGTGTTACTGGTAGCACTGCAACAATGGAAAGGTGGTACTGTACTGGTAGCATTGTAACAATGGGAAGGTTCATTAATATTGAGCAAAAGTAATGCAAATAGAAAGGGAGGATGGGACATACTGGTGTGCTTCTTAGGTGCTGACGAAATGTGTAGGAAACCAGTAAACCGAATATTATCACAGTGAGCATGTTAGAAAGTTGTGTAACTGCTATTCTACCCTTTGTTTCAAGTAAATTTCCCTTTTGTTTTCCTCCCTGTGTACAAATTATTCATGCACAAAACTGAACTAGTACTTAGATTCATAATCTGTCAAGAAAGCCGAGGTGGTGGGCAGGTTCTTATTTTGTTGCTGTTTTCCCATAGCAATCTTTGGCTTTTTAGTCACTCTGGGCTAGTTACCCTGTAATGATCTGGTGTGTTAAGCAGGAATACGTATGAAACAGTAGCATGCATTGTTTCTCCTTTTTTTTTTCTTTCATTTTCTCATTCTAAGTTTATTTTTTTGCTTCCATGTTTTCTTTACAGTCATATTTTTTTTTTCTGTATTTCAGAATTTTTTCCTCCTGAGATTAGATAAAGGGAAGCCTGACAGCCTTTAATGTGGGATGTCATTTTTTATGTCATCTTGGTTGTTGGAAAGAGTAGAGAAGCTTTCCACTGTAGCCTTTGTTTTATTGTTCAGGTTTCCTACAGTTTGCTAGCCTTCCTTTCAAAGCAGAGCTTAGGGTGCGAATTATGTTTCCAATGTAATGTATTTTACACTTGATTTTTTATAGTTTGACAATACAGTAACATTGTCAGCAGTTTATAGGCATGTGCAAGTTGCTTAAATGAAAAGTTGTGCCATGTACTTGGGATAACATTTATTAATTGGTAAAATAAAAGGTTGAGGACCCCAGTTGGTGCTAATTAGGTTAGTATACTTTGGTGTGATAAAATAAGCCATTTCTGCATTCCATGATGTCATCTCTGCAGCTGTGTGTGCTGGTGGTGGTCTGCATTTCTAGATAAAACTGCTATAAATCAGACAGCTGCAGTTCCAGCAAAAATATCTGTTGCATGTAAGAGGGATGTGGTGCACATTGCATGTGCCATTTATGGGTGACCGATAATAGCGTGGCTTACATATGGCAAGTGGGAATGCCAGTATACATTAGATTTGGCATATAAGGGAGGATAGTGTATGTTAGATGTGTTATGTAGGAGAACATTGCATGCTATTTGTGTTTACATAAGCATAATGCCTTGCAATGTATGTTAGGGGCATGGGCAGTCATCACTAAATGCAATCTTGGGTATTGACAGGCATTTCTATGGTATTTCATTGGGATGACCTTTGAGTCAATAGACTGGTAATCTCCTATGCTCGACGAAGGGATGGGTAAGGACAGTCTATAACTAATGGGACAGATTATTCTGAGAACAAAAAGGAAAGTTTCCTAGGCTTAAAATGGCACTCGAGCAGCTAACCTAGTACTTGCCTATAATCCTATGATTGCTGTGGGGAAAATGTCTGCACATCAAATTGCTATTAATATTATTTTGCATGACTAAGATTCTAGGATTGCGGAATCTGTAACAGGGATTACAATTTATGAGGCCAATATTTCTGATGTTAAGCCAGAAGTCATCTATACTACAAAGAAACTGCAGCTATGAAAGAAGAAGTGATTAACCTAGAAGCCGGAAGTTGACAACATCATATTTGTCTTAGGGACCTTCCTCAAAAAGTTAGGCTCTACCAGTATAATACACCTTATTTAGGACATTTTATTTCAACTTACTGAGGAACCAAAGGTAAAAATGATCCTTCATAATACAGACAGACCATAGACCATTCCATACAAGAACAGTGTCTGACTCTCCTAAAGCAGTTTACATCTAATTATTAATTTTTCAAGAGAGAGTGAATATCCTTAAAACTGCCATGAATAAACCAAATGTATTTAGTAAAACTGTTAACTGCACTTCATTCAGACATTATTATCTCATTAAGACCTTTGTGGTTGGAACATCATACCTCTGCCAACCTATGCACATATTGCATTCCAGAGCATTTTCTAAAAATTTAAACTTAAAGAGCATAAGATAACTGTCATGATACAATGACTGTCCATTTACATTCCAAAACAAGCACAACCAGTGTGCCAGCTGTAAATTGAGCACATACCAACAGAAAAATGTCTGGTCTCCTGGGCTTTCTTATATTACTATATGCTATGAAAATTTTACTTTTCTTTCATATATTTTTTTTTTAAATAAACTTGCAGCGCTGGTAAAAAGTGCGCTGGGCAATTTTTTTTCAGAGCATTCGCCAACAACAGTTTCTCTTCAAGCATAGTTTACTTCTTGTATTTTATCGTAAAACGTATAGTTTTCTTTTAACTTAGACAATTGTACCACTTTGAAAAATGTAGTGTTACATATCTGTATAAGGTGAAACTTTGGCCCTGCAGATTCTGAATGTAGTGAAGTTTACCGGGAACTTTATTTATAGTCTTTGCAAAGGACTGATAATAAAAGCAAGCTACACCAGAATTATGTCTGCACATATGGCTTGCTTTTTAAGGATGGATATAGCATAGTTTCCTGGGTATATTTGTTAGTTTCGAATAATGCCTCCAAACAAGAGGGCTTGTGTCACATTAAATTATGGCTTCTGATGTAGCAGCTTATAAGCTAGCTTCCAAAGACATGCAGCTAGTGGATCGGTCACCCTAAATTGACCCTAGGTGTGAATGTGTGTGCAGTATGGATGAAATACTGAAACAGGGCTAGCCACCTAGAAGTGTAAGCCTTGGCTGTAGATGATTGCCACTCTTGAAGTGCCATTCTGACCCCATATACAAAAATAGGAAAAGGGGTTGAGGATGGATTGATGGAAACTTAAAATGAACAAGAGAGATGGGATAAGACAAATACAAGGATAAGCAGGTATGTTATACAAAACTAGAAAAATGTACCTGATAATCCTTATATTTTCTCTCTTTGTCTCTCCCATTCATTTGAAATCTCTGGACTTAGTTTTTAAAATAATGGAGATCTTCCTTTCTCTATTGTTTCCTTCACACAGCACCGATGTACTGTGTAAGTGTGGGAAAGTCCCATGATACCGGGGGAAACACAGAAGAGTACCACAGCACCAGTATACAAGGATATTATTTAATAAGAGTAAGGAAAATGTTTCATAGGATCATAGGAAGTACTAAGCTGTTGGCCATGAGGCCGCTATAAGCCTAGCCAAGAGTTTAGCCCATGTTTTAACAAATCAGCACCCGATGCCCTGAAAAAAATAAACACCTCTGCCAAATGTGGAACCCGGGCCGCACTCAACTACAGCACACTACATTAACCCAACACACTACACAGGCCTTAAATTAAAGTCCCTCTGACCAGGAATTGAGCCCAGGCTGTAGCAGTGAGAGGTCCGGATCCTAACCACTAGACCACCAGAGATTCTTAAATAATATCATTGTATAATAGCAATAACCCATGGCTGAGTGTAGGTACTGCTGGATTTACCCACAGTTGACTTTGTTTGGTCACTTGAGCTTGTCCCTCGTGACCTAACCACACCAACCATGGGTAAATACAGCATTATCCACACCCAGCCATGGGTTATTGCTATAATGTTTTGTAAACCACAATAGCTACCAAGATTGTACAAATTTTAGCAATGTTATCATTAAGAAGTTTTCTTTGAAGTGATAATAGTAAATGCATTCATAGTCTTTCCATAAATACTAAAACATATCATGATGCACACAAACGCAAAATTGTATTTTTCCTACACTTTCACAAACAAATTGTCATATCTTGGGAAGTGTACAATCCAGACATACATTGTTAGAACATATTTGTTCAGAGGACAAACTGTCACATAAGAAAATCTTCTGTGAATGCATGTTTACTATGATAGTTACAGAAATATGAAAACATATTCTTAATTTTATAATTAATATAAATAACACTGAATATTTCTCAAGATGTGTAACCTACAGTATAACAATCAAAAATAGTTTTCTTCAACAGAATCTAAGGTTTTATCTGATATAATGTAATAGTTTACTAGTCAGTTGTTTTTTAAAGTGTTAAGTACATATAGAAATATTTACTAACAGATAAGTAGCAATATCTCAGATATAGTATGATATAAATGTTCATTAACAATGAATTTTTCTGTCTCCCACCTTGGTATATGTCAACATAGGTTCATAGGTTCATAGGTTTATACTAGGCTATCTGCCCTAAGGCATTTATAAGCCTAGCCCAAATTTTTGTGGCTTACGCCACCCCTTATATGAAAAAATACTGTGCCCATTAGTTTGTTGTGCCTCTGTCCAGCAGTGACACAGAGATGATTCCCGGGGTAAACCTACGATCTCCCATCCACAGGTCTAGATTTCTCTTGAACAGAGTCAGCGAGGTGCTCTGCCTCACATGGACCGGGATTTTATTCCACAGCATAGGGAGTCTCTGAGTGATAAATCTATCCCTCCAGCACGTCCTATTTATATCCGTGCTAAGGTTTAAGTCGCTTGCTCTAGTGGTTTTGGTGGATTTGGATTTTTGAGGTGGAGCATGTCCATTAATTCCGGGTTGGACATGGCCTTGTATGTCAGGCACATGTCACCTCTGAGCAGACGGTATGCGACTGAGTAGAGCTGGAGTTTCTTCAATCTGGCAGCATATGACAGATTTTGGAGTCCCTTTATCCTTTTGGTGAGGAACTTTTGGGGTCTCTCCAATTGCTGCAGATGTCGGGTGAGATGCATCCCGAATGGGGCATTGTACTCGATCATTGGTCTGATAAGTGAAGAGTACAGGGGAACAATGACCTCACTAGATCTGGATGTGAATCCCTTCATGATCAGGTGGGCATTGTAGAAGGTCTTTCTAACCACTTTAGCAATGTGAGTGTCAAAAGAAAGGCCACTGTCAACCTGGGTCCCCAGGTCCCTGATAACCTCTTCTGTGCTTAGTGGATTGCCACCTATATGGTAGCTTGGGGTTACCTTGTTTTTCCTGAAGGGTATGACTATACATTTTTTGGCGTTTAACTTCAGGCCATGGCTCTGGCACCAGCTATCTGTTTCCGTGAGTCCCTTCTGAAGGATATCCGTGTCCGATGCACTTTCCACTATGGCGCCCAGTTTGCAGTCGTCTGCAAACTTTGTCAGCCAAAGTCCTCCCATGCTGGCCTGTACTTCTGAGAAGTAGATGCCAAACAATAGGGGGCCAAGGACCGAGCCCTGTGGGACTCCACTTGTGACTGGCTTGGAGTCTGACACAGCGCCAGCAACTCTAACCCTGTGGGTTCTGTCCTTAAGCTAGTTTGCAACCCATCTTGTGACATATGGGTTTACATTTAAGCTGGTAAGTTTTTCTACAATACCGAGTGGGGTATTGTGTCGAAAGCCTTTGCAAGGTCAAGGTAGGCTGTATGGACTGCCTTTCCCTCATCAATGGCCTTGGTGACTGTTTCGAAGAAGTCGACCAAGTTCAAAAGGCATGATCTTCCCTTGACAAAGCCAAACTGGGTTGCGTCCAATGTCTGCAAGTCCCTATATCTTTGTTTATGAGCTCCATTATGATCCTCTCCATAGCTTTGCAGACTAGACTTGTTAAGCTTATGGGGCGGTAATTACCAGGGTCCGTAGAGGCGCCGCCTTTGTGGAGTGGGACCACAGTTGCCGACGCCACTCCTTGGGCACGTATCCTGTGGTAAGGCTGAGATTAAACAGCTGCCTTATGTGCGGGTTTAATTCCTCATTTAGCTCGTGTAGCACACAGCCGGGGCACCATCCGGTCCCATTGATGCTGTGTTTTTAGCTTTAGAGAGAGCAGCTTTCACCTGCACATTTGAGATGTCCGGGAGGCTACACTCGGCTGGGATAGTTATCTCTCCTTTAGGGAGAGGGGTGAAGTTTGCACTGAACCTGTCTGCCAGTATGTTGGCAATGTCTGTGGGTTCAGTGATTTTTGTATCATTTTGGACTAATTCTGAGCATATCTGGGAGTTTCCACCCAGGTTCCTAACATAGCTGAAAAGGCCTTATGATTGTCCTTTGAATCCATGGCAATTTTTCTCTCAAAATTGGCCTTAGTTGATTTTATGAGTGCTCGTAATTTTTAGTAATAATGATCAGGGGTGACTTCCCTTTTATGGATTTTGTTCTATCATGTAATAGCTTTCTCCTCTTATTGTAAAGTTTGTTAATGGCTGGGGTCCACCAGACTGGACGTTTGCCCTTTGTGGAAAGAGTCTTGGTTTTATTTGGGATTGCCTGATCCATGCAGTCCTGGAGGTGTTCATAGAAGGCATTTGTAAGGGCTTCTGCAGCTTGGGTTGTGGTTTCCTCTGGCTCAGGGGCCTTGAAGGATACCACACCAGTCTTGAGTAGTGTGAAGTTTGCTTTAGAGAAGTTCTTCACTATGGTCTTTTGTTTGGGATGGGGCGGATGTGGATTTCCAGTGAGATTAGTTTATGATCAGATCTCACCAATGAGGGATATACTTCCGGTGTGGAGCATTTTGTCCCCATGTTTGTGACAATGAGATCTAGTATATTTTCTCCTCTCATGGGAACAGTGACTAGCTGTTCCATGGCATTTGAATTTATGAACTCCAGGAACCGTTGGGCTAGAAAGTTAGGGCTTGAGTAATGTTCCCAGTCTATATTCGGTAGTTGAAGTCACCCAATATGATGGTGTTTGGAGATACATTTATACCCTCCAGTGTCTTCAGGAAGGCTGTGTGGGGTTCCTGAGTTTGAGAGGGTGGCCTGTAGCATGCTACAATTTGTAGAGCAGTTTCACCTATGGTTAGTTGCACCTGGATGGTTTCAAACTTGCGTTGCCACCAACCTGGAGGTGTGGGTATCCTTTATGAATATGGATACACCCCTCCTTTTGTGGTGTGGTCCGGGTTTTGGGGCGGAACGCATGATATGAGGTAAAACCTAATAGTGCCGGGTGCTCTCAGGAGCCTTGAACCAGGTTTCAGTTACAGCACAGACATCGATGTTCTCCATACTGAAAAGGGCCTCGAGTGTGTGCATTTTGAGATTTAGACTTCTGGCATTGAGCAGCATTACCCTCAGTTTCTTCCCATTTTTGTTTTCTAGGGTGGTAGGTTTAGAATTTGAGCCTTGCCTAAAAAGGCACTATGGGGTGGCAAGAGCCTTAGCCAATATCCGGAATCCCAGGGTGACAGGTGCAAGCCGTCCCTTGAAGCAGCGTGGCTTGTCAAGCATGTCATCACAGGCAGACAGACACTGGATCCCCTTTGAATGACACCAGACATTAAGCCAATTGTTAAAGCTGATCATCTTGTCTCTATATTGTGGCATCATTCTTGGTGAAGGAAGGATACTGCTCAGGGTTAGGGTCATACCTGCCTGGGCTACATAATCAGAGAGCTCCTCTATGTCTCTTTTCATGTAGTCCAGGGAGGTACGTCTCAGGTCGTTCACACCAGCATGGACAATGACTGTGTCATATTTGTACTTGCCATGGAGTGACCAGTGCTTGTGTTATGTGGCGGATTCTAGCGCCGATAGGCAGCTTACTGTGACCCTCTCCTTGTTCAGCCTGGTGAGTGGGACGTCAGTGTGTCTGACTATGGAGTCACCTATGACAAGTATGTTTGATGTTGTATTTGGCCTTAAGGGCTGTGACTGCTTTGCACACTGCTTTTGTGGTTTATGTGTTGCTTGTGGGGTGTCTTGAGGTAGCAGCTGTTTGGGTGTCTGCTTTGGAGGCCTCTGCTGTTTAGGTAAATTTTTACTTAGAGCCTCCGAGTATGTCTTTGTGTGTTTATGTGTTTGATTCAGTGGAGTGGTAGCATTATGTGAGGCTGGTTTTGTGGTGTGTGTAGTTGCCTTCTCCTCCTGTCTGGTCTTGCCAGTCCTGAGTTGAGAGAGCTCAGCCTCCAGTTTGGCTAAATAGCTGCATCTCTCGCAAGTATTTGTGTTATGTGGGAGGAGGAGAGGGTTGTCTGTGTACATGAGGCAGTTATAACATTGCCTCAAGATTCCCAGATTCACCAGCTGGACCGGAGAGGAGATTGACAACTGACCTTTGGACATGCTAGAATAATATTGGGAAATCCTTAATTGAAAGCAAGGGCCAGTGGGGAGTGAGGGTGTAGTGCTTTTAATTTTTAGTGCTGACTTATATAATTGCTTTAGTGAGCAAGTGCCAGGTAACTTGAGTGCAATGTGTTACAAGTAACTAAATGCAAAACGACAAACAGTAACTTTCTTTCAAGTGAAACAAGGAAATAAGTACAGTAATCAATGCAGATATCACTAGTGATCCACAGAAGCGCTGAGAAGCCTTGTATTAGGTGGAATTAGCTTCCAGGGAAATAACAAGCAAACAAACAACAAGCATATAAACAAAGCTAGATTCAGCAGGCCTGGATCTAGTCTATGCTAGAGCAAACAAGGTGAACCAATTTCAGTAAGATACAGTTCAAATATTCAGGCACTATAAACCTTTAACCAGAAATTCCCAGCTCAGAAGGGCAGAGTCCAGCCTCTTCTCCCACAAGAGTGCAGACCACGAACCTTCTTAATGTAAAATAACTGGCCTGAAGCCCAAGTGCCTAAACCAGAACTAATACACTTGGACACTGGGCTCTCAATCAGCAGTTCCCAACTTAGAAGGAGGAAAGCTACCTGTCCTGCCACCACAGTGCTTGCCACAAACCTTCCTAATGTAAAACAACTGGTCTGAAGCCCAAGTGCTTAATCCAAAAGACTTGAATGATAGCTACACTTTAATCAAGTTACAACCAAGCAGTAATAAATACCATTGAATACTTTAGAGAATGTCTGGATTAGTGCTCAAGTTACACAAACAAAGCTAAATCCAGCAGGCCCGAATCCAGTCTATGCCACAGCAAACAAGGCGCACCAACTTCAGTAAGAAACAGTTCAGATATGCATGCACTATAAGCCTTTAACCAGAAATTCCCAGCTCAGAAGGGCAGAGTCCAGCCTCTCCTCCCACAAGAGTGCAGACCACGAACCCTCTTAATGTAAAATAACTGGCTTGAAAGCCCAAGTGCTTAAACCAGAATTAATACACTTTTAGAATAACAGACACTGAGCCCTCAATCAGCAGTTCTCAACCTAGAAGGATGTAAGCTACCTGTTCTGCCACAACAGTGCAGACCACAAACCCTCTCAGTGCAAAACAACGAACTGGTCCGAAGCCCAAGTGTTTAAACCAAAAGGCTTAGAATGAGTTACACCAAGCAGTAATAAATACAATTGAGTATTTTAAGATGATGCAAAAGTAAAAGAAGTAGGTAAAAACACAAGTACAGTAAAAGCAGATGAAATTTTTTTTTTTTCTGAACAAGTGCTGAAATCAAAGAAACAGATTTGAGTGCTGAAACTAGAAAACTGGCTAGTTATAAAAAAAACAAGCTAGAAGGCTTCCCTCAAACACAGAAGGGCTTGGGGGCTCAGAAGCCTACAAATAGTCTGTACCACTTAACAAGAAAGGCAGGAAATAAGCTTAATTTTTTTTTTCTATTTCCCAGATGCTCTCTTTGTACACAGTAGGAGTGCCTGAAATCAGAATATGATCTCACTGCACTCAGTTGAGTGAGCAAATGAGATGGGCCCAGAGGCAGGCTGAGGGGCGGGCAGTTTCAATGCCACAAGATTAACACCAAAACAAAAACAGGGCAGGTGGGTGGGAATAACTAAAGAGCAGAATAACTTCAGTTTAAAAATTCCTTCAACACTCCTTCATACACAGTTTAAATCAAATTAAATACTGTATAATACTGTATTTTTTTTTAAAAAGTGCAGATATAGGTACTTAAATTCTCTTATACGTCCAGTTGAATATAACCAAGTTCTTAGCTGGCCAAGCTGAAGTTGTAAAGCAGGAATTATTTCACATGCACCAGTTTAAATATGCAAGGACAGGAAATCAAAGAATGTGGCTACCCCCACACCTGTAATTACTAGCAAATAACAAAATTCAGCCAACACTAGCTTCACTTCAAGTTACTGAAGAGCAGAATAACTTCAGTTTAAAAATTCCTTCAACACTCCTTCATACACAGTTTAAATCAAATTAAATACTGTATAATACTGTATTTTTTTTTTTTTTAAAAAGTGCAGATATAGGTACTTAAATTCTCTTATACGTCCAGTTGAATATAACCAAGTTCTTAGCTGGCCAAGCTGAAGTTGTAAAGCAGGAATTATTTCACATGCACCAGTTTAAATATGCAAGGACAGGAAATCAAAGAATGTGGCTACCCCCACACCTGTAATTACTAGCAAATAACAAAATTCAGCCAACACTAGCTTCACTTCAAGTTACTGAAGAGCAGAATAACTTCAGTTTAAAAATTCCTTCAACACTCCTTCATACACAGTTTAAATCAAATTAAATATTGTATAATACTGTATTTTTTTTTTAAAAAGTGCAGATATAGGTACTTAAATTCTCTTATACGTCCAGTTGAATATAACCAAGTTCTTAGCTGGCCAAGCTGAAGTTGTAAAGCCAACATATATCTCAATAACATGTAGGGCCTGTGATTATGAAAATATGAATAGTAAATTACAAACGGTGATTAGATTCTCTACTGCGAGACATATTAAACAACTAATCTTTGTTATTATCTGGTAAGTTACTTATTTAAAGAAGCTAGACACAAAGAAGGTCAGTTACCATAAAGAGCTGTGAGTGTGAATTAGAAGTATACAGAAATGACGCTATAAACTTGAATGAGCTATAGAATATAAATTAGCCAGTAGGCAGATTTTCCCTTTTTTGTCAGATTAAAAAATAATTTTCTGAGATTATATTTTAAGTACTGTGCTATTTCTTGCAAAATTATTTTTTTGCTGAAACAGTTGCAAGTATCAAATAGTAATTGATTATAAATAAAGAAAGTTTATGTTGACAAGCATCATTTTTTTCAAACCTGATTGAACACCTATATAGCCATGTGTGCAATCGTTTAATAAGGGCTTCCAGACTTTCTTTCTAGGTCTCTGCAGGCTGGATGTGCAAACTGTGCATATCTCTAAATCACATTACATCTCAACTACACAAGCCAACAATCCCAGCACGAGATGTGCACAAGCTGGCCTATATTGGAAATATGTTATTTTTTTTTTTTTAAATAACTGCATTGTTTAAATTCTTTTATACTTTGCTAAGACAAGGTTAACCACTGTCCATATCTTTATTCACCCAAGTCTTCCCCTTATGGTAAATTATATTTCTTTTTGTTAAGCCCTGTCTGAAAAATGGAATGTTGTGATCTATTTATTGCTCAGTCACATTTCATACCATTTGTGTGTGTGTCGTATATATTTTTCCATTTGTTTGATGACATCTTTTCATAGGCAGGTGTTACTTGTAAACAAAAAAGAATGTTGCCTTCACTATTCAAAATGTTACAAATATGCCTTTGTATATACACAAACAGAAGAACTCCTTAAAAATGCAAATCCCTATTCTTGAAATATGGAATACTTATTTCCTCCTTGAAGTATGTCATACTGAATGCTCCACTTTCATTCTTTTCCAGCAGTATTAGACATTTAGTGAAGTTGCTTTTTACCATCAGCGTTAAAGGCAAGGGTAAATCCTACTTGCTTTACTGGGAAAAACAACATTTAGAAAGTAATCATTATCATGTCAACAGCACAAAAACTAATAAAACGGTATGCTAGAAGTGCTTGCCATTTAAAGTTGCAGCTGAGTTTGTTCTCAGATCTGGAAGTCATTTGTAGCAACTGTTATTAGGAAATAAAAGATTCTGGCTATAAATGTTTTTGAGAAAGATGCAGTGTGACCTTCTGGAAGATGAACTTAGGCATCAAATGTTCCTTTTAGGTTTTCATTCCGATTATTTTTGACAGACAGTCGCTCATAATTTTCGAAAGACATTCCTGATTTGGGCACCTGTGTCCTGCAAAATGTCAAGGCAATTTAGGCATATTCTGATATTTTAGCAGAGGTAAAAAAAAAAAAAGAATTGTATAATGTACGTCTTAAAATTAGAATTAGGATATAATAAATGAAACACCATAATTTGATAAAGTTTGGAAGTAACGACAATTGTGAAATAGCAAGAGAGGACTTCAAACATACCCCTCAGCTTTTGAGCATTGCAAATTGGTCTATACAAATTAAAACAAGGGGTCCAAAGTTTGAACACTTTCTTATTTTTAAGTACAGAAGGTCTTCAAATGCTACACACTATAGAGTAGTTGACAAGCGATCATCTAATGGGTTTAGTTCATCTGTTTGAGGTATGTTCCCCTAAACAGGTCTGTTTTTATGAAAAAAATCAAGTCATTTAGTCATCAGAAGATAGTCATCCAACACCAGTCCAACAGAATTCCAGAAACAATCTTCTCATCAGTCCAGATGACATCAAAGGCAAATGAAACAAATACGTTCAGCAGCTTTTGAATGAAGAAAGCCACTCAGAAGTTGTATTGCCCCATGCACAGCCTACTATGAAAGAGGAAGAAATCCCATCCTAGAAGAAGTAAGAATAGCAGTAAGGCGAATGAAGCGAGGGAAAGCATCAGGCTCAGATGAGGTCACAGCAGATAAGACCAAGGTGCGGAGTGGCTTCTGATAGTATTTGTTGTGGTACGCAGAGAAGGACTGAGGTAAGTAATCTAGAAAGACTGAGGTAAGTAATCTAGTACCATTGTACAAGAATAAAGAGAATATTAGCATCTGTAGGCAGTACAGACATATCAAACTCCTGTCGCATTGCATGAAAGTGGTAGCCAGGGTAATGGATAAATGAATACCCAGAACAGTAGAAAGTAGTATGAGTGAAGAACAGTCCAGATGTAGATTAGAGATTAGGAGACCCCACAAATGGCATGGTGTTTGCAGTGAGACAGATAGTTAAAAACAAGATGGAAATGAGGAAAGGGTCCTAATGGGGTTAGACTTGGAAAAAGCAACAGATAAGGTCCTAAGAAAGATGATTTGGATAGTCTTGTTATGGTTCAAAGTCCCAGAAACATTGTTAAAATGAGTGCAGGCACTGTATAAGGACTTAGTGGCACAAGGACAAGCTGTCTTCAGACTCAGAGGCATTCCTATTATTAGATGTGAGCTCACTGGTGTTGAGTGGTGATTGACTATATTACCAAACAGGTTAGAGGGGGGAAAATGAACAAAGTTGCTGTATTCAGATTCAGATGCTATGGTACTACAAAAAGACTCTGAACAGGAACTTCAACAAATGGTAGGGGACTAAAATGCAAAACTGAAGGCACATGAAATGAAACTGGTAGAGAAACAGGCAAGCATCATGGCAGCAAATGGAAGCAAACAGGAAAAGCTAAAAGTTGGGATAAAAAGGGAATACTGGGACAGATTAATCACCCTTCTCAAATACATGAAGTTGTTAAGGTGACGTGAAGTCTGAATTAGGAGGTCAAGGCTAGAACCAGAGATGTTGCAGCAAATGCCACAGAGAATCAGGAGTAGAATGTGACAGAAAAATGCCAAAGAAGCTGAAAAGTAATGTGCACAAAACGGTGGTGTGGCCAGTACTTTTGTAGGGTAAAGAACCGTGGTCAGTGAAGGCAAAGCAATTGAAGCTTGATGTGAGGTGAAGTGCCTGAGATGGATGGTAGGATGGACACTATGGGACAGATAAAATTAGGACATCACAGCAGAAGCTTAAGTAGCCACAGTTGTAGACAAAGTCAAGGAGTGTACTGATCATGGTGGTCTCGTCACATGTTCAAGAAAGCAGAAGACAATTTGATGAAGAAGATGTGGGAGAAATAGAGAAAAGGTGGGAAGAAATGAAGGCATTCAGCCAGGAGATGGGTGGACCATGTAAAAGAAGACTTGTGACATTAATGTATGGCTATTGATCATGCAAAGGGCTCTACAGAAATCAGATTGACAATGGATGTGGAAATAAATGGAGAAAAACTTAATATCAATAAAAGTAAAATCTAGGGCTGACTGTTGTACAGCATACTCACTACTTTACATAATTAGGTATCAAGCAGCAAGTCAGCCAGGAATTTGGTAAAGTATGATCTTAAAAACATGCCACTGCAATTCAGAATGTCTAAAATGATTTGCTAATTAGCTATACATGCAAAAGCACTAAAAGAGTTGTGGGAAGACATCAACACAGCTGTATTTGAAAAAAATAAGAGGTTGCTGCTAAAAGTGAAAAAGCAAAAATGGTCAAAATGGTTTGCTGATGAGTCATTGAATATTGTTCAAAAATGAGACAGATGCTGACAGATGAGCAAAATAGAAGTGCTACAAATACACGTGCAAATAGATAGAATCACGAAAGCTAAAAGAACAAGAAGTTTGGCTTTTCTAAATCTATAAGACCTAAAGAGAAAATTACTGCCTCTAATCACAATGTTAAAAAACACTCAAAGATCTGTACTTAATGATGCTGAGAATATTTTGACGATGTAGAATGACTGCACATAGACATTATGATGTAACAATCAAACAGCTCAACAGTTATTTCAGTCCGAACTTTACAATTAGGAAACAAGGGTGATGGAACTCATAGGATCAGCATTGAAAGCGTTGCCAAAGAAAAAAGCATCCTGCATCTATGGTGCCACCATTAAAAGTATTACAACACACTCCAGAGACCTCAACGTCATTACCACAATCAACAGAACAAGCTTGAGGGACAGGTTCATAACCCAGAGACTGCCCATGTATGGAATGGACTTCCCATACATGTCAAGCAGAGCACCTCACTGGCCCTCTTCAAGAGAAAACTTGATGAGTGGATGGGAAATAGAAAATTCACCCCGGGGGATCACTCCAGTGGCTCTACTCGACAGAGGCACTGGGAACTAAGGTCAGGTGGCAGGATGCCAGGGTAATCCTGTGGGATAGACTTGCAAAGGCTACAGGGGCATTAGCCTAGTACACACCTATAAACCTATAAAAAGGTGTGTCCATATTCTTTCAGTTAAACCATGTATGATCGAAATCAGTGGAGAATTGCACCAAGAGTGCGTCTTGCCTCACTTCATTTTTATGATTTTTCAGATTTTCAGGAAAAATTAACAGAAATATCCAGGAATCTCGGTTTGGTGATGTAATATGATGGTTACAGTTTTCTTATTTTTTTCCCTTCTGCTTCATTCTTTCCTGCTTATTATTATTATTATTATTATTATTATTATTATTATTGTTATTGTTATTATTATTATTATTTTTATTATTATTATTATTATTGCTATTATTATTATTATTTTTATTGTTATTATTATTATTATTATTATTATTATTGTTGTTATTATTATTGTTATTATTATTGTTATTATTGTTATTATTGTTATTATTATCTCAATGCCCCTGTCCATTACTGGGTATACCAGCCTCTCTTTCTAAGGCTGGGACTGGCACTGAACCTAAATGTATCTTGGGGAGGTGTCATACTATTGGCTGCTCCCTAGCAATTGAACCCCACCCCTTCTTCTGTATGTGCCTGTTTAAGTCTGAGAGCTACTACTCTCTATGGACCACTCTTCCATGAAGGTAATGCAGGATAAGTGCTCTCCCCATGGGAAGGACACACACCTATCCTTCCCTGCCAGAGCCTCAGACATCTGAGCCTCTAACTGAATCCAGATAACCTGGGCTGTAGTTAGTGTATCCCCCGATACAACATCACTGGCTATTATAGTTAGGTTTTCTTCACTGCAGGTGATGCATTCTTGGCTGAAGCGACTGTGATCTCTATTATACATACTGAAGGGTTCATCACTGATTGTTAATATAGTTATGGTGAAAATCAGCAACTCGAAATTAGAGGCCATGATTTTACCCTACAAAATAAAGAATTGCTTTCTGTCCAGTTAGAGAACTTTATATATTTCGGGGTCTTGATCGTAAATGAGGTTAAAGGTGATTGACAGCCTGACTAGTATTTGACGTGCAGCAGTAACATTGCAAATGTTATTCCAAACTGAAGAAAGAACTAAGACCTGAAACAAAGCTATCATATGACCAGTCCTTCTGTGTCCCAATCCCAACCTATAATCACAGGTTTTGTGTAGCAATAGTATAGCGAGGCTGCAATGGATACAAGTGCAGAAATGGCGTTCCATTGCTAGGTTGCTTCATTCAGTCTCTATGATAGAGTGAGGAGGCCTGTAGTCTTAGATAGCCTGAGAATACAGCCACTGCTCCTCTTGGTTGTATGTCATCATCATTTAAAGTGATTTGGGTGCCATGTGAAGATGTTTCCAGGGCACCTACTATGGAAGGTTTACTAAGCATGGCTCGCTAGAGAATACCTTTGGATACATCAAAGACTTGTTGGATAGACTGTATCACTTAGCTCATGGGGATGCACCTGGGGATCCTACTGAGTGAGCTGGAGACAGTTGCTGGGATAGAGAAGTCTGTCTCTACCTTACCCCTCTTGTTACCACTTTAACCAAATCCCCAGAAAAGTATAAATGTTTTGCTATTGTTTGCTCTTCTAGACTTATATTTATTTTTTCAAATAATTATAGTCCTTTTTCAGAACATGGCAGAAATCAGACATGCTGTAATTCTTAAGATCTGTTTCCACAGCCATCTCTTTTAGAGATAAGGGATTAAAGCCAAATGAGAACGTTTCCGTTAGTATCTCAAGCACCTTCTGGAGCTGGTATAGGGGGTGAAGAATTACAAGCCCATACCTGATAGCCTCTTGATGTATAATGATTTTGTGTCCATGAAAGGTGTCATTGGCTGAAGTCTCATTAGAGACTGGGACTATGTACATCTTACAAGGGAGTGGGGGGCAGGGCTCTGGCTGTGTTACATGCAGAGGCAGGACTTCAAGTTGCACACCAACCCCTTAAGGATGTTAAGGTTTGTGCAGAAGGAGGAGGAGAAAGACAGGGCTTATCTCAGAAATTCTGTTCTCACTAAGCACATGGATTACACCTTCCCCTCTGGAATATCTTGACCTTCACCCCTCGAAACAGATGCCACCTGGGGAAATGAATAGAAATATGTAGCAGCCATAATGGATAAGGCTCTATGGACAGGGAATGCGGTCATAGTGAAAGCACTCCAACAACTGTTCCTTTAACACTTGAACACTTGCTTATTTGTATTATGTTCTTTCCCTTCATTTGGACAGTGTTATACTGATTCTAACTATAACTTGCAAAATAGTTATTTTTTATTGACTAAATGGAGTACTGTCAGTAAAGAATCTGTTTATAAGTTTGCAACTGCAAATGAGCATAACACAATTACTATTCAGCTTGCAATTTCTAAAAGTCAGTACTGAAAAAAAATCAGATCCTGTATCAGGGCTGTTTTGAAGCATTGCATGGTCAAAAGAAATAAAGAGGGGAGAGAAGTGTCACAGAGACAAGTAATTTAAAAAAAAAAAAAAACATATTGTCATTGACACACATTGCGTTTTGACCAGTAAAAGACTGTAGCCAAGGACATTACTGTTCTCATTTGCATTCAGTATCCCAGCTCCCTCATTTCATTCTAAGTGATAGAACCATACTGAAGGACGGTCAGTGATGCAACAGAGTTAAATAAAAATAATAAATATATATTTTTTACTAATTCCACTGTATAATACTAATAATTAGCTCTCAGTCCTCCATAATAACAGGTTTACCCCTTCCCTTTAAAATTTAGTCAATCACGGGTAACTCCATCATTTCCAATGATCACTTTATTATTGCTACTAGAAATATTCTTCCCGTCCAGTAGCCGAAATGTTTTTTCACAGGTTCATGCTGGGAGATCAACCAAGGGACTCAGGTTGCTTTATCAATTCACTCAGATGTGTATATTGATAAACCCATAAAGAATTATATTTCATATGTAATTATAGCTTATATATTCATTTTAGATCACAGATATTTCTTTATTGGGAGGTAATATCTGTCCTAACCAACTAAGCACCAGAATTTTTGAACCTCCAGGTGTTGGAGGTAGGTCCAGTAAACTAATTGGAGTTTGACTAAGCTGCATTAACGACTTGGCCTAAAGACATTTGATATAGGAATGTCACTCTCTGTATAGCATTCCGTTGTCAGGATTCGGTGGTTAAATAGTTTATTTCTGTTTTTCTAGACAGACCCGCACTCCTGTTTGTGTCATAGTACTGTCATAGTGCCTACAGGATACATATGTGCCTCATGGAAGGTAATGGCTGTTTGCCCAGCAGTCCACACTTTGCACAGATTGACAAAAATTTGCAAATACATAATGACATTACAGGCCCATTCTGTGCAACAGTAGCCCAGGTTTCCATGGCAACAGTGTACTTAATGTAGAACTTAGATGTGCCTATGCTTATGCATGTTAACTGTATTTAGACTTTATTCACGCAGCATGAAAGACCTTGATCAATTTACAGTGGGTTCACAGAACTACCTTTAGACATTCTTCAAAAAGTACGTATCTATGGGGCACAGACTGTGGTCTTTCCTTTACAGACAAATCACTTTGACTTGAATGCCACTTAGCAGTAGGTCTGCCTCTACATTCTTATTACTATGGGCTTTGGTAGAAACTCCAGAATAAACCCATTCATCTAACAACAAAATATCAAAGCATATTTTGATCATGTATGTCTTCATGTTTTGTGTTATTTTAAAACCCTGCAGAGATGAATGCTTGTACATGCACTTTTTCCTTGTGCAGAATTTGCCTTTTATTGTATTATCATAGTTGGTCACATATGTATTTATGCATTTGTCAGCATATTGATTTCAAAGTGATGTCCATGTATACAGATCATTTTTGTTCTTTTTATATGTAAATTAGGAAACAGGAGAGATGCCATCATAAACAATATATACAGATACACACACACACACACACACTATATAATATATATACACACACAAATATGTATACTCACACTCAAGAACTGCATAAATAAAATTGCAGTTATGGGTTAAATCAAATTACACAAATATCCATAAGAATTCAAACAGTATAGGCTTATTACTGCATTACAAAAATACAAGATAAATTCTGGCAGCCATAGTAAACAGAACTCTGTGCATCCCTGATCCTAGCAGCGTATTCTGTATATTTTCATTTTACACTTATTGTTACTTGCACTTTGCCTAAGGCTGGCTGATCATGAAACAGATATATTATATAATAAATAAGATTGCCCCTGGGTGTGCTTGGAAAGAAGCATTGCCACTCATTGCGCCTTGCATGAATAATTTTTAAATAAGCACATAGTATTCAGCAACATTATTTTGAAAGGTAAAATGCTGTTCTGGATACTGTAAATCAGAGTTTCTTTTCTGTCATAGCCACATATTTTGGTCTAGGTATTAATAAACAAATCCCAACAAAAGTAGTTAAACAACATAACTTCGAGCCTGGATAACCAAAAACCTGGAAGCTTGAGCTGCATTTGCTGTAACAGTGCAGGATCACAATATAGTGGGGACTGGGGTTTTGCCCCTTTCCCCAATGTAGTGCAATCTCAGAGTTTCTATATATAATTAGCAGGGGCACAGGAAGGCTTGCCCCCTAAAAAATGCAGATGCGTTTCTGGTGTACCATTCAAGCTTCTGCGTTTTCGATTATCTGTGCTCAGTGTTCTAACTTATATGCGTGTGTTTAAACTAGATTATGTGTACAGAGCACTCAGTAAACAAATTGATATGATGTGAAACAAATATGAAAAGCACCCAAGTTTGTTGAATAGGTGTTCTGTCCTTAAATTCAAAATTCCAATAAAATCTGGTGTTTTACTAATACTCATGTAGTACAAATCTGCTTTTTTAGTGATTTTTTTTCAGAAAATTGAGATGTACGAAGGTAGTGTGACAGCAGTGAGGTCTGCGGTGGGAGTGACGGATGTGTTTAAGGTGGAGGTGGGATTACATCAAAGATCAGCTTTGAGCCCTTTCTTATTTGCAATGGTGATGGACAGGTTGACAGAAGAGATCAGACAGGCGTCCCCATGGACATGATGTTTGCAGATGACATTGTAATCTGTAGTGAGAGCAGGGAACAAGTGGAGGAGACCGTGGAGAGGTGGAGATATGCTCTAGAGAGAAGAGGAATGAAGGTCAGCAGGACTAAGACAGAATATATGTGTGTGAATGAGAGGGAGGATAAAGGAATGGTGAGGATGCAGGGAGTAGAGGTGGTGAAGGTGGATGAGTTTAAATACTTGGGATCAACAGTTCAGAGTAATTGTGAGTGTGGAAGAGAGGTGAAGAAGAGAGTACAGGCAGGATGGAGTGGGTGGAGAAGAGTGTCAGGAGTGATTTGTGACAGATGAGTACCAATAAGAGTGAAAGGGAAGGTTTACAAGAGAGTAGTGAGACCAGCTATGTTATATGGATTGGAGACAGTGGAATTGACAAAAAGGCAGGAGTCAGAGCTTGACGTGGCAGAGTTGAAGATGTTAAGATTTGCACTGGGTGTGACGAGGATTGACAGGATTAGGAATAAGTATATTAGAGGGTCAGCCCAGGTTGGAAGGTTTGGAGATAAAGCCAGAGAGGCAAGATTACATTGGTTTGGATATGTGCTGAGGAGGGATGCAGAATATATTGGGAAAAATGCTAAGGATGAAGCTGCCAGGTAAAAGGAAAAGAGGAAGGCCTAAGATAAGGTTCATGGATGTGGTGAGAGAGGACATGCAGGCGGTTGGTGTGACAGAGCAAGATCCAGGGGACAGAAAGAAATGGAAACAGATGATCCGCTGCGGTGACCCCTAATGGGAGCAGCTGAAAGAAGAAGAAGAGAAATCAGTATTCCTGTGTGCAGTTTTCAGTGGACTTACTATCCATCTTCCACTTTTAAAAGACGTGGCCAAGGCAGACTCTCAGTGGTAATTTGGGCTAGTGTGTGTGTGTGTGTGTGTGTGTGTGTGTGTGTGTGTGTGTGTGTGTGTGACGCATGCCTTATGATGGACTGCTGTGTTGTGGTGTATTCCTGTCTTGCACCTTTTAAATGCACAGATAGAGTCTTACCCACACCATCCTGTATCAGTTAAGATAGTTTTAGAAAATGTATAGCTTATATCTCTTCAATGCAAATGTTTCAGACCCAAAACCATTAATTATAAATACACTATATTCCATTTGAGATTTGAGCCTGTCCTGATACAGACAAGTCATTTTTTAAGGACTCTCCCCATCATTAAAATACACGGTTTACCTTAATCACTGAGATTACTATAAAAAGTTTCAACTTTTATTTTTTTCATGGCTGTCTTCTCAAATGATACTATGCCTCATATTCTCTTTGCTGATTCAACACTGCTTACAGTACAGCCCACCAAATGTTGAAAGAGTTAAGAGAGTTAGAAGAACGAAAGATATTGGAATATAATAGCTGAAGTAAACACACACCTCTAGGCATTCCACTTTTTGTTTCTGTGGAGTAAATGCAGGCATTCACTTTTTTAAAGTTGCCCACTGTACCTAACCACACTCAGCTGTATAGCTTACATCTTGAGGATCCATCTTCCAATAATTATGCACTTCATTATTGTTGGGGGGCAAGGCTGCACAGCATTAAGGGGGGCTTTCAGCAGGGAATGCCTGATTTTTTTTCAGGTATGCCTCACCAGACTATAGCTGTCTGAATTTTGGGGACAGTTTTGGCATTAATTTTCATGACCATGACTGCTAGCTCACTTCTTTGTCTACAAAATAAATGCATAGATAGCATGTAAATTATTTTCTATGAATCACCTGATAGAAAAAAGTTCACAAAAACTGGGCTGCATCTTGCTCCACGTGCAAATTATTTTGAAATCCAGTCCAGAAGGCTGCTACACCACCAGGCAATTGAGCTAATATTTTGAAAGAAGCCGAAGAGAGAGCAGTGTTGACTCAGCAAAGAAAGTATGAGGCATGGTGTCATTAGAGAAGACATCCACAACAACAAGAAGGAAAAGTGAAGCTTGAAACGTTTTATAGAAAGTACACTGATGAAGGTAAAATCTGTACCTTAAAATTAACGATGATAAACTTGTTATAAAAAATATTGTGCTAGACATAATTTTTGCTCAGAATAAGAATGTCATATTTGAAAGAGAAGGGACATTTTATCAGTTCTGCTGTAGCTTGGTAAATGTGTTATAATGTTAGAAGTAATATGTTCATCAGTGACTTTTATTCTTATGCTGTGTTTTACTGATGTATGCATGTGTGGCTGTATTTACCCCTGAGTAGAAGTATTTATAGAAAGCTTCAGGGCAGCAGTATATACACATTCATAGTGCACTATTTATACATCCAAAAAGCAACATAGCAGTGTACAAAGCGGAGGAGAAAAAGCAAGGAAATTGTTATACTGCATTTTGGGAGTGCAAATACACTGTCTTACAAAATAATAGCCACTAAGCAGCACAACACTACAGAATGGGCAACTACAATGCAATGCAACTTAAGTTATTTGCATTTGTATGCAAATATGCATATGCATGGCGGAGGGGTATGTGCATGTGTGTATATGTTGTCTTCAAGTGGTCTGTCACTTTATAGATAGGGTGATCTCGGAGTTGGTATATATAATTTGCAGGGGGTTTGGGGGTGCAGGGTGCCTCCACCCCCCAAAAAAGTATATTTTTTTGTTTTGTTTCAGAAAATCAAATGTGGTTTGTTGAAGTTTTCAGAAAGCTTAACATATGGTCTGGATCATATGAAGTTAAAGTTTCTGAAAACACAATCACCTGACATAAACCTATATATATATATATATATATATATATATATATGTGTGTGTGTGTGTGTGTGTGTGTGTGTAAAATGTTATTTCAAAGGCGATTGCTTTATGGTCAGAGCTAATATATGCAAGGGATGGCGCAGGATGCACCATATTCATAATAAGATCCAAGGTGTACTCTGCTAATTGTTCCAGGATAGTTTGATGAAATGTAGTGTCAACTAAATGAGTTTTAGTCAAAATCATCCATGTTTTTTTTTTTAATGGTCAGAAAAAGGGAAGAAACAAAGTTTGACAGAGTAAACAAGGATTGCTGAAAAAAATGAGTAGGCTGTTGGTTAAAAATGAAAAATGATAAGATGCTATATTCAGGAAGATGAGTGGCGGCAGTGAGGTACAAAATATCAGACAATCATTTTAACAGGCCTAGAAATAAAAACTAGGACTTTGTGAAATAGGATGCCAAGAAGAAAGAAAGGAAAGAGAAAAGAAAGAAGGTCTGTAAGTACATATGATTTTCCGACAACAGGCATTAGCAGGGAATGGTTCTGGATACACAGCTTATTGCTGGATGTAGCATTATCAGTAATTTTCCTGGTGGATAGTAGTGAAGTAGTTTAATTAATCACACTGTGTAGAGAATGTTTGGGAGTTGTGAGCCGTCACTTGTCTGTAAAGGTTCCTTGTCGAAATTCAGCCTAAATTTTTCCATGGTCCTGATTTCTTTTGTAGAGGGGGTTTGAAGAAATTTAAATATGCTGCAAATGGGTGTATCTCAATTTGTCAAATGACCAAATTGTCGAAACTTACGGTCTCCAATTTGGTTCATTGAGCCATTCTGAAATTGTGGTACAGTAGGAATCAGGGAATTTGCCCTTTTCCTCACTGTAGTGCAATCTTGGAGTTGATATAAATAATAAACAGGGAGTGCAGGGGGGTTTGCCTTCCTGCAAAAATAATGTTTCTGTTGTTGGCAGGTGTTGCATGGCTCTGTTAGTTTTTCAATTAACTGCTTTATTGACCATATGGGTTTTGACAATGCATTTTTTTTTTTTTTCAATAAGCTGACATAGATCCCTGCAGATGGCATATGTTGGTATATGGTTACTCAAAGAATCTGTTGTAATATCAGCTGCATTATTATTGGCGAGTTTTGATCACAACATCCAATCAGTTATACATTACTTATGCATTCAACATTCTTATCACTAGCATTCAGGCAAATTTATAGACATAAGACCTTTGATGGTAGATTGCATCTGTAATATTATGTGAGTTAACATTTATATCTTATGAGTAATTCTAACTTAATGTTGCTTGACAGCTACAGTACTGTTTCTTACAAGATAACTAGAATACATTTGAAATGGATATAAACGAAGACAAGTTTTATATACTCTTTTTTGCTTTACTACAACAGTTATAGTTTTACGGGTTCTTTTCACATCATTTGCAGTGAGTCCAAAGAGCAGGTTAAACTATGGTTAAGGAAAAGTGCTATATTAGCTGCTCCTTTGCATAATCTATCATTCTGTTATATACTATGTCTAAGAGAGCTGAGTTATTGTCCTATAATGTCTGGGTATAACCAAGTTTCTTTTAGAGACAGAATATCTACAAAGTAATGATAATCCTAATTAACCCGGGCATGACATTCTGTTAATCTGTTACATATGCATTGGCTATTTAATAACCATTTCTAAATAAGGTGTTGTGCACACAAAATGATATAATTGTGAGGATAAGATTATATTAGGTGTGATTTGACCTGAGTTTAAATGAACATATCCAGAACACAAGTACAGTTACATAAAAGCTTGGTTGAAGTGTCTTCTATTTGGTCAGCAAGGTTTCAGGAGCAGAATACTGTTTGTAAAGTCCATTACTGTATTTGTATATTTGGAAATGGAAGATGTCAATTTATTAGAGAGAAGTGTTATTAATTTAAACTTTAGTATGGACTTAAGATTATGCAATATTGTGATTCAATGATGTCTTACTGGAAAGTGGTGATTGATAACGGATGGCAATTCAGATGCAGAAGATGGAAGACAGATAGTTGAGTGTTTTAACAGATTGCACAGAAGAGTGTTATAGTGTGTAAAAAAAATAGGCAGAAGTGACATAGATGTACTTTTACTTATGAAGGTCAGAGACATTTCTATGAGACTAGATCTGGGACAAATTATAAAACCTACCCAAGGGTGGGGTTGTTAAAATGCTCAGGTGGTACCTTTAGGGGATCTCTGTGTGCAAAATAAACATCCTTTTTTGGACTGCACAGAATGATCATTACCCAAAATGGTAAATGCATAGGTAAAATCGTACAAAATAACATCCAGAGTGCTAGAGCTGCCTTTTCTGATTCCTTTGTCAGTGCTTGGTGACAGTCTATAGATAGATAAGACAGCAAAAACCTTATAAATATGGCTTGGAGGAGTACAACTGTATGTTATCCCTCTGTAGTATAGAACTTGTAAATTAAGTAGCTAATCTGCCTCAGGGTCAGCCCATTGCATTCATTAAGTACCCTAAAAAGGACTTATAACCATGGTAGACTCATATCAATCTTAGCAAAAATGTGCTAGGTCACAATCTGCAGCATAATCTGTCAGTCACGTACAATGCACTTTAATATCAACACAGCTTCGAATAAACAGCATAAAAGTGCTGTGTGAAAAGGATTCACTTTTATTAAACTTCTCAGGATAAGAACAATGTGTGACAAATGTCCATATGTCAAAGATTGATACTATGGTCCCAAAGTTCATAAACTTGGAGAGTAACTCTAGACAAATTGAAATTTCTACCAGTTTCAGTGGCACAACTATCTGGTACTTTGTGCACATTTAATGCCTAAGCTATCAGCACATACAATCTGAAAAATAAATGAATAGTTCACACAGTATATGAAGACATTTGTTAAAGGACAGATATAAGTCACTACATTGCTTGTTTTGAATTTTTGCAGGATAAATTCATAGGGATTCATCTGGGATTATTTAACTGTTTTCATATGTTGACACAAAAAGAAGGAAAAAACAAGATTAGCCCCTGTGGCTTAGTGTGATGAGTAAATGACATTGACAAGGATTCAGAAACCATTTCTACAATCAATAAAGCTGTTTCATGCAGGTTTTCTCAGTACATTAGAACTTCTGATTCAGGCAACAGTGTAGTGCCACTACAGTAAAAAGACTTTGGTCTACAGTGTCACATCAGTCTCACTGGCAAAGGTGACACACAAACGTGGCCATCCAGGTTCAAGACTAATGCTAATTAGCGATTTGCACGTCCCTTGAAATTTTCACTGGGAATTCATAACCTTGGTAGAGAGAGCCATAGAAAAGTTTTACTGTGCTATTTGGAGAGCAAAGCAAAAAAAGTTTATGCTGTCTTTTGATTGCATAGACCCATTTAATCATAATGGCAAGAACAATGCTGTTATCTGCATGAGAAGTGGGTACTGCAAAGCTGTGTGTGCGTGGGCTTGTATGTGTACTTATATAGTGGCATGTTCACTTCTGTGTGACAGCTCGAGTATGTGTGTGTATGTGCACGTGTGCACGTAGGTGTCTGTGCAATTATGCTGCATGGGTTGGTGGAGGGGGAACTATCATATGTGCATGTGCATGCATGCATGTAGGTATCTGTGCAGCTATCCTGCGTGGGCCCTATCATGATTGCCTGTAACCTTGCAGTGTTCAATTCAGAGACATGACATTGCATAACTAATATCCTATTGCTCTAGGGGGCTTTATCATGTCTCTGAATCATAACAATTCACTGTTGTACTAGTGCATGCTGCAGCATTGCCCACATAGGTCTGTCAGCAATATGTTGCCTGAATTCCAGACATTATTTTTTTATTTACTTTTAACCTGAGAATAAAGCTAAGGTACACCTGCCCCTTTTCATGCTAACACTGTCTAGTTCAGTGCAAGTAGAATCTTAAGAATTCAAATGCTGGTTCCAGAGAGGAGATCAAGACTGAATCATACAAATTTACCAAAAAGATGATCGTAACAGAAGAAGTTATGCTAGATTCAGAGGATTTATTCCAGAAGGAGGAGTTTAGTAGTTCTAGGAGAGTTGAGCAGTTTGATATGGTAACAACCCTACAATTGGGAAGGTTGCAGGATGACTTAATGGTAGACTTGATGGAGGTAAATGAACCAGCAAGTGGAAATGACTTGTCAAGGGGAGAAGTAATCAACAAAATTTTGAAAAGAAGAGGTGGAAGGAATAAATAGAAAGTCATTCACAGATGCGTTAAAGAAGAAAACAGAGAACAGCAAGAATATAAAGGTGGAAGAATCCGGAAGAAAAACGTTTGTTGTACAAATGCAAAGTAATGAAGGATTTGGACAGGTATGAAATATGTAACAGTGATTGTGCTTTTAGGAATAAAGGCTTAAGAGGTTAGAACATTTATTTTAGTAAAAAATGAGACATATTGTGACATTTTGTTTGAAACTTCTGCAGAACTAGACATATGTTTGAGAGAATATAAAAAATATGTATCCATGTAATAAGTGTTCTGTTAAGACTTTTTATTGTGAAACACAAAATAAAGTGAATATTGAGTTTGAACATAGAATTATGGACTGGGCATCAGGACTGTAATGTTACATTAAAAATAGACAATGACAGAATTGTCCATATTCCCAGTATGATTAATGCTGAAGGAAATAGAGCTGTTTTAAGATATTGGGGACAACCAAAAACATTTTTTGTGGAAAGGAAGGTCATTTTGTAGGTAATTGTGATAAAAAGATATGTTTTGTATGTGGGGGATATGGGCATGATGCAAAAAATGTGAAATGGAATGTTATAAATGTAAACAGACTGGGCACCTATTGCAAAAAAGAGCACGTGGACAAATTCTGCGTAGAAGGACATGTAATTGATAATGAACAGAGTAAGGAATCAAAACCACAAGAAGAGGAACAGACAATGCATAACAAACGTAAATATTTAAATGCAAGATTTAGAAACAAAAGAAAATAAAGTGAATTAGAACTGGAATCAGGTGTTGGAGATGAGGATATTGATTGGAAAGCAGTTAAAAAGAAAAACTCTATTGGAAAATTAGTTAAGGATAGAAAAAGAAAATTCCAAGGTTTAGGATTAAAAGCAGAAATAAAATGAAATGGATAAAAATAAATAATGTCACATAGACAAAAGAGAATCAAATCTTAAAATGTTAGCGGTTAATGTGAATAGTATAAAGAGTCTAGTAAGAATGATTGAGATACTAGAGTGGTGTAAAAATGTCAAGTAGAGAAGTAGCTATTATCAAAGATGTTAGAGGTTTAACAAAGGCAGAAAGATTACTAACAGAAAACTTATGGAAAGGGAGTATAATCTGAAACTAGGGAGAAAAGACTTATTCAGTACTAGCGGTATTATATAATACAGCAATTTTGATATCAGACTTTAGTTAGGTTCGGACAATTGCTTGTAGTAGATTTAAGAAGGTAAAATAAAGTATGTAGAATTATAGAAGTATATGGATATGTATCATATAAAGATAGAGAGTGGGAGAAGTTGTTTAAAGAGATATTTGATTGCATTACAGTTAATATGAACATCATAGTTACAGGTGATTTTAATTGTGATTTAAAGGATATAAAGAAAAAAGATCAGACAAGAAAATAACTTGAGAGATTATGAAATGTGGAAATTTGGTATTAGGGAATATAAATACAGGCACATATAGGAGAGGAAATGTTAACACAGAGACTGACTATTTTTTAGTTAGTTTCTAAAAGTAAAAAGATAATTATAGAATAAGCACTACAAATATGCATTTAGATCACATGGCAGTATGGATAGAAACTGAAGAAAATAAAAAAAAACATAAAAATTGGGAAAGGAATTGAAAGTATGAATGATAAAGTGTTGAATGTGAAAAGGAAAAGGTAATATATGTCAGTTATGGAGAGATCATATAACTATGAGAACTTTTTCTAATTATTGGACAGAATGGTGGTTAGTATTTAAAGAGAAATATAAACTTAATTATTTACAATGGGAGTGTGGACAAAGACAAAAAGAAAAACAAGAATGCATAGAAATACACAATAAAACATTAGAAAGTTTGGAATGAAATGAGAATGTATATTATGGAAAACAAAAACAAACCAAGAGAAAAAGGGATTGCTATATAAACAAATATATTATTTGCAAGGAAAAAAGGAAGAGGCTGTTCCTTATTTAAGTAAAATGGTAAATGAAGAAAGTGTAATGAGGAAAATAAAAAAAAATGAAAAATGGGAAGGGGAGAAATAAAGTAGAATTATGGAAATTGAACTGTAGGTTAATGAAATGGTGAGGAAAAAGAGCTTCTTCTTCTTCTTTCGGCTTTTCCCGGTTAGGCGTCACCACAGTGGATCACCTGTCCGCTCATGATTGGCAGTGGAGTTTTACAGTGTCGAGTTGCCAGCCCGGCGCTCAACCTTCCACAGAAGGCACATGCACGCACTCACACCTAGGGCCAATTTAGTGTGTCCAATCCACCTACAGCATATCTTTGGGATGTGGGCAGAAACCGGAGCACCCAGAGGAAACCCACGCGACCACAGGGAGGACATGCAGACTCTGCACAGAAGGCACCCCAGCCAAGGATCGAACCAGAGAACCTCTTGCTGTGAGACGGCAATGCTAACCACTGCCACCGTGGCCACCCAAAGAGAGATAAAATATGAAAATGGAATGTTAATCAATTTACTAAAGAAATAAATATAGATATGTATAAAAGGATTACTATAATGGAAAACGATATGTGAATGAAGAAAGTAAATCTTAATTCTGCAGCAGGTTTAGATGGTATAAGTTATTTAATTTATAAGAATTTGGAACTGTTGCAGAAAGACATTTTGATATGTATATTTAATGAATGGTTAAAAGATGTTTATCATACACAGATATGTAGTGATATTATGAACTTTATAAAGAAAGGAGATAAAGTTGAAATGACTAATTGGAGGCTGGTTAAATAACACTGACTATAAAATATTTATGATAATACAGATAAGAGCAGAGAAGATACATAATGTATTAGAGGGCAGTATTTATGGAATTAAAGGAAAAAGATGTCATGAAGTATTAATAATTGCTAGAAAAATTATAAATATTAAAAATGAAAGTAATGGAACAAAAGAATTGGTAGGGATATAAAAGGATATAATATGATACATCATGATATACTGTGGAAAATAATGGAAGGATATAATTTTAAACAGGTACAGAATGTGATTAAATCAGTGTGTACAAATAGCAAATAAAGGTTTTGAAAATTAGTTACTTAAGTGAAGAGACAGAGATGAACAGGGTTTCAAACAAGAATATCTGATGATTAGCATTTTATTTGTGATAATTATAAACTGTACAATAAAATAAATGAAAAAGGGACACTATATACAAAGTAATGATATTGAATATACAGTAGTTATGTATTATGTGGATAATATTCTTATGACTAGAGAAAGTAAAATGATGGAAGAAGTAATTTTATGCATTAACAATAGCTTACAAGATATAGGAATTTCATTAAATAAAGGAAAAAGTAAGGGATCTGGATCAGCTGAAAAGAATTCAATGTGGGATAAAAGAAAAAGTTTTTGGAATAAAATTCACTACATTGAGTGTGGTTAAGGAAAAATGGTTGAAAGGTTATGTGAATTAAGACAGTATTATATGGAGTAAATACAGATTATTTGATAGGAAAAAGTACACTTGATAAACTCTACATGAATGGGGAAAAGTAGCATATATGGCTGCTGTATATATGATACCAAAAGACCTGGAAAATATTTATTGAATTAATATTTAGGTTTCTTTGAGGATCTAGATTGAATCAAATAAAAAAAGGAGTATTGTATATTGATAAAGAAGATGGTGGTTTGGGTTTATTCAATCCTATAGTATACGGGGCATCATTAAGTTTGTGTGGGGTGCTAAGATGGATAAATGGAAAAGAAAGCAATTTGGTGACAATATTGTTTAAGATAAAATGTGATAGAGAATGGAATTTAATCCAATTGAATGTGAGGGAGAGAGACTGTAGAAACAAAAAAATGAGAATGTATCAAGAAAATATAAAAATGTGGAAGTGTAGAAAAAGTGGAAGAAAATAGGAAATTATGGTATAAAAATATAATTATAGAAAATTATTGTGTAAACCCATGAAAGCACTTGGAAGAAAAAAGCTACAAAACAAAGAAATAAACATTGGATGAACAAATGCTGAAATTCAAGATTTTGTATGGGAATTTCAAATTAATAGCCTGCCAATGAAGGAAAATATGCCTTATAAAAAGTAAATGAAAGGGTGTACCTTTTTGTGGTGAATTTGAATCAGCAGATCATGTTTTTCTTACAGTTAAAAGAGTAAAAAACTGTAGAGTAAAATAGTAGAGGAAAAATATTTTTAATGAAAGACAGGATTATGAATAGTTATATATGGACATGATTGAATATGGATTTTTATGAAGATGTAAGTAAGGAATATGTTAAAGATTTACATAATAAAGTGTTTAGTATTGTATGGACATTTTGGAAAGACAGATTGAATGAGATTGTTTAATGGAAATTGGGTAATACCAAATTTATTATGAAAACTGAAATGGTGCTTGTGGAAAAGGAGTGGGGGGGTCCATATGTATGTGATATGGAAAGTATGAAAAGGATTAAGGAATGGAAACCTGATGTAACTCTTAGTAAATAAGTAAATATATGAATAAGTTAACTTGTATACATTTGTAAATACTTGTATATAATAAAGGACCCATACTCTTTTCACTAGGTGCCTTAGGATCTTTTACATTCACCAAAATTACCATAAGCGCAAGTAGATGGAACCCTTGGTTTAACGTCTCATCCTAAGGATGACACACACAGGAGTGCAGCACCCTCCTTATGCTGCATATTCTTTACATGTACTTAACTAGTTTTCACTTTATAAAGGTACCTGGGCTAAGTTTGAAATAAACAAAAAAACAAAGAATGAAGAAGAATAATGCTGCCAAATAAAACCAAGTCCAGTTTTAATCGCAATCACAAAGGTGGTTAATGCTTTTGTTCACAATCTATGTCAAATGAACTTTTTCAAACCAAATTGCCAAATCACATGACTATAATTTATAACAAAGCCCAAACTGGGATGTAATGGAGGATTATATAAGCTAGCAATTCTAAAGTCATCGCCAGGTTCAGCATCCAACCTATCCCTCTCTAATTTTCTAATTTTGTTCCTTCGTTTCTTTTCGATAATAACATCTATACAGTATAGATGCTACTATTGAAAAGATACAGAGAAACAAAATTAGAGAGGGATAGGTTGGATTATTCTAACAGAACTGCCTACACACCTCCCCCATTATCTCAAGTTTGGGTTTAACACAAATAAACACTAATAATCCCAATAATTCCAGTGCTAATGTGGTGGATGACTGTGATTTTATGAAAGAAGATGGTGACCACTCCTCCACTTTATTAGCAGCCAATGCGGAAAGCTATGCAGGAGCTGTAAGGCAGAGTGACCACCTCAAACAATGTGGTGAACAAGGCAATAACTCCAATCAGAGAAAACAGCCACAGGCTGAGCCTTCCAACCAGGGATTTTAGATACACATGGGGAGGGACAAAGGGAACAATTGACAGCAACCACAGAATCAGCATTCCAAGAAATGGAACCGCAAGTGGAAGTAGACCTTCACTGTTTGGATGTAAACTTTCCCTATCTGGATGTTTTGGTTAATCTGGTGGGTGATTTCCACATTTACAACTTTTCTTCCTATGGCATCAGTCCTGAGTTAATACAGTTGTTACCCAAAGGACTTTCGTTTGTACCTTCTTCAAGAGCAGATATTTCATGGAGCCTCCTGGACCTTAAAATATTTTTAAGGAAATTGAACTTGAATATGCTACTGGAACTAAGGAGGGACTCTAATAATGACTTTAGAATTGCTAGCTTATATAATCCTCCATTACATCCCAGTTTGAATTTTTTTGAAAAGATGTATGAATTAGACTTAAGAATGTTATTAATTTCAAGGTCTTTGCACTTGAATAATAACTTAACTAAAAAGGAATGGGACATGCATAGGGATTTAAGATCATGAAAAATTATAGTCTTGAAACCAGACCGGGGGTGGGCTGGTGTTTATGGATGAGGGCAAATATATTAGAAGGATGAGGTCTTTATTGAATTCTGAGGCTTATGATAAGGTTTCTTTAAATGAGTTGAATGGTGCTTATAGAAAGATTAGGGCCCATATCAATGAACTATTTATTGAATCTACCATTGACATTGACTTATTTAATTATTTAAACATTATTGCCCCCCCAACACCAGCAATTTTCAGAATTCCAAAAATCCACAAAAGTGTGGAAAATCCACCCCTAAGGCCCATAGTTGATGGGAGATGGTCAATAACATGTGCTTGTGCCAAGATTATTGGCAATCTCTTAAAGAAGCATTTTAAATTCCAAAATAAAAATTTGTTGTGATTCATGGAGTTTCCTCGAAGAACTAAACAAACTCCAGTATCATAATGATTACAGTTTTCTCACAGTGGACATAAAAGATCTGCATACTGTAATACCGCAGGATTTGGGTATCAGGTGGGTGACGGATTTCATGGACATGAAGGGGGCAGAGCATCGCAAAATGTATTTAATAGAGACATTATTGGGTGTCATGTTAAACAATAACTTTATATTATTTAATGGTGAATTCTTCCTTCAGAAAAGTGGAGTAGCAATGGGGTCACCCTGTGGAGCGAGTTTTGCCAATATTGTTATGGCATATTGGGAAAGACACTTCATTTTGGAAAATGGGCACGTACTTGATCAAATATTTTGGTATACTAGATACCTGGATGACATCTTTGTTAGAGTCGGCTAATAAATTTGTGGATTATATAAATAACACCACGTTTTTTTTTTAATTTACACACCAGTATGAAAATCTGTCCATTACATTTCTGGATGTTCATTTATTTAAAGATCAAATCAATGGCAGGTGTCTTGCAAAAATATTTAGGAAGCCCACATATTCTAATACCTTCCCTCCATTATGATAGTGCACACCTGGCCCATCAAAAAAGAGCAGTTGTGAAGGACCAACTTGTCAGGGCAGCATGTGTGACCTCACTAGAGTATGAATTTAGGGAAGAATGTAATTAATTGAAGACCAGGTTCCTAAAAAGAGGCTATCCCTTGGACTTGATTAATGATTTAATATTAGAAGT
The DNA here is from genome assembly GCF_019279795.1 of Protopterus annectens. Lineage (NCBI taxonomy): Eukaryota > Metazoa > Chordata > Ceratodontiformes > Protopteridae > Protopterus > Protopterus annectens. Next base: position 141,321,525 of record NC_056743.1, on the reverse strand, counting down.
TGAGTCCAAGAGAAAAAGGAGGGATTTTTTACTCATTTTAAATAAGGGGTTACATTTAGGTGCCCCCCCAGGAAAATTTATTTAGTACATTAAATACTATAATGGAGGACGATCTAACTAGCATGTCCACTAATTCCCTTGCTAATTTGTCTACCAATTTTTCTACTAGATTTATTATGCCATTTTCTTCTGATAGCCTTGATATAAAGAACATATTTAAAAACTGGGTTATTCTTATAGAAGATCCTCCAATTAAGGCTAAAGCATAGAATTGTTTACAAAAGGGGATGCACTATTAAGAATCTACTGGAGTGCCCGTTGACTCCATCTTTGCTCAAGTATGGCATGAAAAAATGTGTTTTTTGTCCACATTCTAAATATATTGCTAGAGGGGACTCTTCTGAGATTCGGGGCACCTAGTATTATATAAACGGCAAGTACAATTGCAGTTCAACAGGAGTGATATATCTGGCCCGGTGCCAAGTATATGCTTCCTTTTATTTAGAGAAGACGGAAAGATATTTAAAACAATGTATCTATGAACACATGTGCAACATTAATAAGAAAAATTTAAATAATGCACTGGCAAAGCACATTGTTCAGAACCCTAATCATTATTTCAACATTATAGTAATAGACCAGAATCCCGGGGGGGGGGGTCCATGGTCTTTATATTTAGAATTGAGGGAGTTACTTTGGCAAATCAAGCTTAATGCATTTTCATTCCCTGGAATGAACGAAAATTGTTCGTTGGGGTGCAGTCTTAGATTGAAAGCCCTTCAGAAATGATTTGTCTACTTTTATTGTGTAATTTTTACATTTTTTAATCAATAGCATTTGTGTGCTAGTACTGTTTTTGGTTTGTTTAATAATGTGTGAGGTACTTTTACTTATGTAATGAATGTGTAATTAGGCTTTGTTATAAATTATAGTCATGTGATTTGGCAATTTGGTTTGAAAAAGTTCATTTGGCATAGATTGTGAATGAAAGCACTAACCAGCTTTGTGATTGTGATTAAAACTGGACCGGATTTCATTTGGGAATATTCTTCTTCATTCCTCAATTTTTGATTGGTTTTATCATTTGTGTTCCATTTATTGAGCTTGAAATAAGTTGACTTGGAACAATGTTTACTTCCTTAATATATTTAACTAAATAAATAACTAACTATTAAGATACTCTTACATTTCTTTGCCAAAGATCAATATATTAACCACTTCTGAAACTATATATTTAAAATAAATTATCAGTTGCTGACAAGGTCAATCTGTACTACTACTTAAATAATTAATTGTATAACTGCATTAATCTTTGCTACCACAGCATTTTTGGATGCTGTTGCCATCTGTAAAAGCTAAAACTTGAAAGGCCAGTACAGAGACTTTATATTTAAGAGCTGACACAGTAAAATAGCATATGTAAATAAAGCATTGGAGCTGTTTTGTAAGTTTTGCTTTGTATTTCTGGCAGATGGGGGGGGTGGAAATAAGGACAACAAACAATGCTATACAGCCTCATTAAAATGTAAGTGGATAACAGCCCAGTAAGAGACTCATTAAAGATTGATAAGTCTAGCAGGAGTGGCTCTTAAGTGGTGGTGTAAAATAGATAAAAAATGGTGATTGCTCGGGAACAGATAAGTAATATTTATTAAAAGAGCAGTCTTACATGGATAAAGGAGTGTTATGACTGAAAAACATAAGGCCATCATATGAAACGTAATAATACCATTTGAGTTAAGGCAAGAGTAGTGAGGTACCCCAGAGGGAATTCAAAAACAGAAAAATGTTTGAAACACTATAACTTACCTAATGGACATATGATAGGTGCTCAAAAGGTCATATAAAGTGTAAGTGAAAAAAAATCTGGTAATAGACCCAGTAGCCGAATGTCAAGGGCAAGCCGCTGTGTCCATGTTATGTGATCAGTCATGGTCTGGAATAATCTTAAATTGACTATGGACTAGTAAGGTTTTCAAGAATATCATGCTAGGCCCACAGGATATCCACACACTGACAATTCTTGTTCACTATGTATACTTTTCAATTAGACCTGTCAGAGACAAGTAGAACGTTGGAGCCATAGCTAGTAATAAGCATTAGATAGTCTTTAAAGCATATGGCATTTCCAAACCCAGTCAAATGTTGTTGTATGGTATGTGGTCTGACTGTGGTCTTAACTCTGGAACAAAACAGCGGAGGGAAGAACATGAGTTGACAGTAAGTTTATCATCAATATAGTCTTTCAGATTTATCAGACAAACTAGCTTCTCTGGAGTATTTCTTTGACAGTCAGATAAGAGCTGTGGAAGAGATTGTTCAACTTTGTACAGCTTGTGTAAGAACAGGATTAGAATATGGTGCCCATAATAATGCATCTGTTCACAACAAGTAATAAAGTAAGACCAAGTAGATTTTGGATGTGAAATTCATAAACAATTATTGTGCTGGTGGGTGTACTGTACCAAAATAAAATAAAACATGTAGGGCTGTAATGCTGTCCTACATGCACTGGGGACTGGGACTTGATTTTGCATCCATAATGCATGTCAGAAATCATTTTCTGTTGAAATGTAAAGAGCTTTTTGACAAGATGAGGAAAGAAAATTAAAATAAGGTATCTTATTTCAAAATATAGCACCTTAAAACCTATGTCTCTCAACTGATCCTCATTTCATGGAGAGCTCCAGTTTTGAGCCCTACATCATGGTCCATGCTGCTTAACTCAAGACAGCTCCAGTTTCTTCTCTATCACTGTCTTGATTATAGAGCCAAAGATAGAGTGAGAGACATCATGGAGCTGTGGCAATCAAAATGAGCCAGCATTTCAACAATAGTTTGGCGTGGTCTTTTTAAAAAAGAAAGACCACATAGTGCAGGTAGCAAATCTCACCCAATACCTGCAGTATAAAAAAAGACACTTTTGTACATAATGTTTCCGATACTGGAGTAAAAAAAAATGTTAATTTGTCACAAATCATTGAGTATTACAGGTATCCAGTATTAAGAGTTCATTCTTCTTCAGAAAATACATGTTGATCCATCGCCTTATGTTTTATGGACATTTAAATCAAATTAGAATACTTAAAAATGGTTCCTTTTTTAGGGTCCCCTATTATACTTGATCTTGGCAGAAAACGATTAAATGTATTCTAGTCTGTTTCCCATAAAATGTGTGGTTTTCTGGTAAACTGCAGATTGTAGTCATTAAATAATGGCAACCATTTTAGTTTTATACATGATATCCTTCAGAAAATTTTTGCTAATACAAAGCTTGTATTCTTCCAACTTTAGTATGTAGCTCAGTATATAAGATCTGTCCCAGAGTTTGGGTGTTTGTGATTCTTGAGCTTAGAAGCTGTTTTTTGTGTATATGGGAGAAGGGGTTGCAATGGTAGTACTGTACTAATACAAAGCTAGGATTCTAGCAATGTTTTAAGTAAGAGCAATATTTTTAAAATCTGTCCCTGAGTTTAGGATTTACTGATTCTGCTGCTAAAAAGTCGAGAGGGCACTGAAGGTTTGCAGTGGGTGTACTGTGTAGTTCTGAAAGCAGTAAGTAAGCAAACAAGTACATTTCTAGGCAATGTATGTATACATATATGCTTTCTCAGATCTCAAGTAGATGCTTAAGATGTACATATACATGGAAGTGGTTGTAATTGTTCACATCTGTATGTGTTTGCAGGGGCAAATATGACAGATGTGAGTTTTAGACTTCGTATCTTTCAAAAAATGCTTAATAATGCAGAACATTTTTTACTAGCAAAGCTCCAGTGAAAAAGCGCACTATTTAATAACTGTCCCAGATTCTGGGTCTTGATTCTTGAGTTAAGTGATCAAGATGGCAGGGCAGGTTCAATAGTTGCATATGATGATTCCAACAGCATCAAGCTAAAATAGATTTCTGGGCATTGTTTATGTATTTATTCATTCTTTTGACTGAAGCATGCATCTGAGGTGCATGCAGTCATATGAGTGGCTATAATTACGTGTGTGGTGGGGGGAGTAATTATACACTGTAAAGATTTTATAATGTTGTGATGAGCAGGAAGGACACACTGCTCTGAAAAATGTAAAGCAGCCATATGTATAATTTTTATAGAACAGTAAAGATGCATTTTTCTGGTACAGCTATATAAGTATTCATCCGATAGCACAAGGTTTCTGTTTATATAAGTTGTACTTGGCAAAAGGTAAATTTGCACATTTGGGCCCTCTGTCCCAGGGATATGAATTTGCCTACCTGCAAATTTTGAGTGCTATGATTTTTGGTTGATGCTCTGATCAAAGTCACATCCTACAGTATACAGATCACAGGATCATATGATCAGAGGCAGTACAAGGCAAGTACAGCTATAGACCATGTGAACCTTGTCAGATAACCCCCTTAGAATGTATTCCCCTACATCCAGGAGTGCAAAGCATGTCTTGCCAGTGCCAAGCATGTGGGCATCATCCAATCATAAAACTAGTCTTGAAAGAGGCAAGGGTGTTATCCATTTAACATGCAGGGGCAATTTGTTCCACAGATCAGGCAACCATTGGATAATGACTCTATCCCTCTGTAATGTTTTATTTATCTGTTGGTGGCAGTTTATATCCTTGGTTTGGGTGTTTGTGTAACTGTTAGTCCTGTGAAGGTATAAGTGATCCATTAAAGTGGTGCCTTTGATATATGTATTTATTTATTGACATTTGATTACCAGGAAAGTCTGACTGGGTAGGAGCTCATTTTCAGTGGAGGCCTGGGGAGAAAAGCTTCAAGTATTGCAAAACATTTTAAGAGCAATACATTTACAGTCTTTAAAAAATACAAAAAACAGCTACAGTTTAAATAATTACACCAAATTAGACATAACATGAAAACATTGGAAAAGAATAGATACAAGTTAAATGACAATGACTTAATAGTTAGAGAAATATTTGCCAATTTATAGAGAAATCAAAGGTAAAGTTAGTATGATACAAAAAGAAATTGCAGTACGGAGTGAGGAAAAAAAGCAGGTTTTATGGTATATTTAGAGAGAATGCCAGGGCAGAGAAACTGAAGTAAGAAAGTGAGCGTAAGTGATGAAAGGTATGAATATGTATTTGTTCACATTTAAGGATATAGTTTGCCCTGATGTTGAGCAAGCTACCTTAAGGTTATGCTGCTAAATACTATGAGTCTAAATCTGAAACTGCACTCACTGGAAGCACTCCTCACCATGGAAGATGCAGACATCTGTGCAGTCACAGAGACCTTGCTAAAGGCCATGGAGAGCAGCCCAGCCATAGCAGGATATAATACCTTCCACACATTCAGACCACAAAATGAACATGTGAAAACTAGAGGAGGATTATCAATATTCTTCAAAGATGAATACACCTCCAGATTGGTTAAACAGAATGAATTCCAAGACTTACTCTATGTGCAAATAACTATAGGAAAGACCCCTATCCAAGTTATTGTCAGCTATATATCCCCTCCATGAATAATAATATCCACGCTGCCTACTTGGATCTACTTGAGTAACTCAAAATACAACCACACACTCTGGTTATGGGTTATTTTAGCTACCTGTCCATAGATTGGGTAAATTATACATGTACAAACACACTCAACCAAAGATTCTTGGAATTTGTTAACACAAATGCCTTGGAGCACATATATGGCACACCCACAAGGGGCCCAAACATTCTAGATTTGATACTCACCAACATGGTAAAACAGTGCACCACAACAAGTGCGTGGCCCTCCCTGATGAAATTTTGAAGTAAGAATAACATCAGACCCCCTTCAGGAGAAATTAGTCTAAAAACTTCTCCAAAGTCAACTACAGCCTCTTATGAGAAGGCATTAATAGTTTCATACCTTCTGTCCCCACTGATGGCAAGGACACCTATATTGGGATATACACCAGTGCATTGTATAAACATCTATACAATTGTATAGACAGGACAAAAGCAAGATCCTCAAGATAAGGCAAACCACATGGTAGACATCCAACATAAACATGTTATATAATAAGAGGAAGAAATTGCTGTCTAAGAGCAAGAAGGAACAATCTCAGAATTGGAAACACACCCTTCTCAGCTTGAACAAGCAAATAAGACATCTTGTAAAATCCTCTAAAGCTAACTACAAATGTAGATTAGCATCCCTAGCTAAGGATAACCATAAGACTTTCATTAACTACATCTAAAACCTTAAAGAAAAAGCCCCAGATTTGCACTGAACTGGTAATTAATGGTGTCACATGTGCTGAACCAGTGGAAATAGCCAACCTGCTAGCAGACAAGTTCAATGAAAACTTCTCCCTCCTGTCCCGACCACATATACTCCAAAACATTCCTACAACCTACTGTCCACCTAGTATCTCTAAACAGCAGATTTTAAACGCTCTCTCCATCCTCTGTGGCACCTGATAACATCCCAGGCTGTGCCCTCAATGGTTTAAAACAGGAGTTAGCAACACCATTAGGAACTATCTTCAACCACAGCCTAAGCACTAGTTTTGTCACTGCTGAATGGAAAACAGCTACCATCATCCCCTTGCACAAAGGGGTGCATCCACCAACCCTGGGAACTTTAGACCCATTAGCCTAACCAGTCTTATCTGCAAGGCCATGGAGAGAATCATCATGGACCTTACCAACAAGGATATAGGACACCTTCAAACACTCGACCCGACCCAGTTTGATTTTGTTAAAGGGAGATCTTGCCTGTTGAACCTGGTGGACTTCTTTGAGACTGTCACCAAAGCCCTGGACAAAGACACATCTGTACATATTGCCTACCTAGACTTGGCTAAAGCCTTTGACACAACCCCCCACTCAGGCATCATTGAAAAACTCACCCAGCTGGGGGGGTCACCCCATATGCTGTCAGGTGGGTTGCAAACTGACTCACTAACTGAACACACACAGTCAGAATAGGGGACTTCACCTCTGCCAGCAGACCCATTACCAGTGGTGTTCCACAGGGATTGGTACTGGGCCCCTATTGTTTGGAATCTACTTCTCAAAAGTACAGGCAAAAATAAAAGGTCTGTGGCTGACAAAGTTTTCTGATGACTGCAGACTGGGAGTAGTCATTGAGTCCCTAAATGATGTCAGCATCCTACAAGAAGGACTTACACAAAGCAATGATTGGTGTCAAAGTTATGATCTTAAACTAAATGCAAAAAAATGCATTATCACCCCTTCAGCAAAGGCGATGTCCTTGCAGATTACCATATTAATAACAACATCCTAAGCTCCAAATCAGTGGTGAGAGATTTGGGCACAGAGGTTAATATCAACCTTTCTTTTGTTCACCATGTCTCCAATGTGGTAAGGTAGGCCTTCTACATTGCCCACCTTATAAGCAAGGGCATAGCTTCCAGAATAAAACAGGTTATAACCCCCCCCTGTACTCTTCCCTCATCAGGCCAGTAATAGAGTTCAATGCTCCATTTTGTATGTACCTAAACAGGCACCTGCAGCAACTGGACAGGCCTCAATGGTTCCTCATAAAAAAACATTCAGGGTCTTCAGCACATGTTTTATGTGGGCAGACTGAAATCGTAGCAGTATACTCTGTATCATATAGACTACTCAGAGGTGACCTGTGCCTTGCATTCAGTGCATCACCAGCTTTAGGTACCGTAACCTAGCATGTGACACCAACAAGACTTGCTGGACAGACATATATGTCTACAGGTTAAACAGAGCCCCTCATTAACCCTTTTTAATTATAACTTGAATAATTGGATGGGAAACTACAAATTCACCCCAGGGGTTTCATCTGTGTCCCTCTTGGATAGGGGCAGTCAGTCTTGATTTACATCTGCTTATAACATAGCCCATGCCTCTAAGGAACAAGGGTTTAACTTGGCTAGGGTTGTAAGGCCCTAGGGCCATTAGCCTAGTAACCTCCTGTGAACCTTATAAGAACAGAGCCAGCTTTGTGATGGGAAGTCTTTTAGATTTAGGATTTGAAGCATGGGAGAGTGGTTATTGACTTGACGGATTTAGATAAGGAGTTTCAGGACTTAGAAACACGGTACGAATACAGACAATGCCTAGCAGATTTGATAGGTTTGTGGGTCGACAGGAGTTTTTTGTCATTGGATCATAATGACTGACTGGTAACATAGCTGTGTAGAATGTTATTTAGTGCTGGACAAGCAGATGGATTCTGGATAACTTTATAGGTGGTAAGAAGCTGTACATATTTATTTATTTAACTTTTTTTTACCATGAAAGTCCGACTGGGACAGAGCCCATTTTCAGAAGAGGCCCAGGGAGAAATGCTCCAGATGCATGTCTTTGGAATGTTGGAAGAAACAGGAACACCAGGAAGAAATCCACACAAATGCAGGGAGGACATGCAAACTCCACACAGAAGGCACACCAGCCTAGAATCAAACCGGAGAACCTATTGCTGTGAGGTGACAGTGCTAAACGCTGCATCACTGCACAGCCCAAGACACCCAGGCTCAGTATATATTAGTTGATAGGGTAAATCTAACCAGTTTAGGCTTTTAATGCTCTACAATGCAGGGCTCTGAAAGGGGTATTTGGTGCAAATTTAGCAACTTTGTTTTATATTGTTCAAGTTTTGATTTTTGTGATGCCTGAAGTTTAGGGATGGGAGTGCCATAAAGTCGTGTGGGGAAGAGAGAAACAGTGATACGTGTACCTTTCATTTTGTCTGTGAGAAATGTTTTGGCTGTATAAAGCATCACTGAATTTTGATAAGTTTCTCTTGTGCAATTTTGTATATGCAGATCGAATTTAAGATGATTTCAATGGTTATATTATTGAGAGGAAGGACTATTAATGTTTCTTCATGGGATAGGGATTTTGACAATGGTAATAAGGTCACACAGGAAAACTAATTGGTTAAAGAATACAAAAAGAAAAATCTGGCAAAGATAGACTTTCCACTGTGTGATACCCTAAACCTCTTTTATCAGAGGCAACATGGGATATATGCAAATTACCCTTTAAGGATATCAGGTGCTTCAGCTAAATGGTAATACTGAATGTCAATGACTTTTTCGTTTCCTTTTGTAGAAACGTGCATGTCCACAGCTAGAGGTGTTTAGCTTTATTGGCCTGAAATTTTCCATAAATAAACTTTTTTGGGGGGGACAGGGATTTTGGGGAAAAATCATAGCTTTTTTTTTTGTTTTTTTGAACTTACATTGTACTCTTTATATTCTACATCATGTGGTTACACAATATGAGGCACCTACAGTACAGCTCTTTTACTTCTAAAAAATTAGTTGAAGCCTGCAATCAAATCTTAATTTCTTTCAGAACTATTCCTCTAGTATCTCATCCAAGATTAAATGACCTGAAAAAGGAGAGATCATGTGTCTGCTGCAAATCCCTAGACCATCAGTGAGTTCTTGGCTGAATCAGTCTTTTTTTAAATGTTTGGGCTAGGTTAATGTAAAAATGCATAGAAATGTTGATTGGTTGTTTAGGCCCAACTTTTTATTACAATTTGATACTAAGTTAACAACTGTTAGAACGTCACTTTCTATGCTACCATTTATGAAGTATATTCTTTTTAAGGGGCCATGGGCGGCCACGGTGGTGAAGCGGTTAGCTTTGCCGCCTCACAGCAAGAGGTTCTCCAGTTCGATTCTTGGCTGTGGTGCCTTCTGTGCGGAGTTTGCATGTCCTCCCTATGGTCATGTGGGTTTCCTCCGGGTGCTCCGGTTTCCTCCCACATCCCAAAGACATGCAGTAGGTGGACTGGACACTCTAAATTGGCCCTAGGTGTGAGTGTGTGCGTGTGTGCTTTCTGTGGAAGGTTGGGCACCGGGCTGGCAACTCGACACTGTAAAACTCCACTGCCAATCATGAGCGGACAGATGATCCGCTGTGGTGACCCCTAACCGGGAAAAGCCAAAAGAAGAAGACGATTCTTTTTAAGGGGCCCTCATCATTGATTTGAAACCCCACAGGTACATCCATTATCTGCTGTCAAAAGGCGAAAGATAGAAATAGAGACCTGGAGGTTGTTACTTTGCAAGGCTGGGCTTTTAATTTCCTTCTGCACTTTGCTTATCCCTATTGCCTTATAAACAAGTTTGCCAGTGTTAAAACTATGTGAGTGTTTAATGTTTGTGCCCCACTGCATGCCTACAAACATAATAGTGGCCACTGGACAGAAAAAAACACACACACACGGAAGCTGTTTGAAATGAGATTTGCATGAGTAAATCCAGTAATATGTCGACTGAATGGCCAAAAAGTGGGCTTACATATTCCAACTTTTGCCATGTCTTGGAATATTCCCTTTTGCCTGATGTATGGCAAGCTCAGTGTTGGTGTATATAAGTTCAGGGGTATGGGGGGGCTTGCCCTCTGCCTAAAATAAATATAAAAGAGAAGAGCAGTGTTCAAGATTTGTTTTTCTCTTGGATTTTCAGGGGTTTTTTTTCATTTTCAGTGCATTGGTACTCAGTGTTACGATGGTGCCCCACCCCCTCATGCATGCATGTGTGCACACACGCACAAACACCTACTTCCTGAGAAAGAAAACCTATCAGGCCTGCAGTTCATCAGTTTTTTTCCAGCTGTTTCTCTTACATCTGGGCTGCCAGTTGAGGGCAGATCAGCAGTCTCTCACACAGGATATCTCACTCTGCACCATTCATTTTGTCCTGATGCCATGTTTAGCCTTGCATCTTCACAAGGAATTCATTGTAATTGAGGCTTTAGCAAGGTTTGACTCTGCAACACTGGATTTCATCATGGTATAAAATTAACCTTTTGCAGGGACTCCTTGTAGCTTAATTGCTAAAGTATGTTATGTTATACTTATTTGAAAAAAGGTAATTTACAGTTTATATGAAAGGCTAACCCCCATGCTGCCTTTGAGACAAAATGCTGGATGTTCTTAAAGTCTTATATGGGGACTACAGTTAGATGTAACAGATTTCCCTTCCCTGCTACTACCAAGTGCTTTCATGCTCTAATGAAATCTTAGATAATTTATTTAAGTGTATCGTCAGAAAATTACACTTGTCAAGCAATATATGCCAGTATTTTGTTTCAGGAATGGGATGAGCTGTGGTACCAAAGGCCTAACATTTTTTTAAAACTCATTTTGTGATTCTTTTATTTTGTCCTTTGTTTTACATATAGTTTATATCTCCTTTAACTACTCTGTGATTACATTTTTATTACTTGATTAAATCTTTAATTATTTCTGGTATATTTTAGTTGCGTTTAATTGTGTTGGCTTAGATATCAGTCTCCAGTTTTGTGATCCAATATTTTACATTTTAGTTGCTTTCTTTTTTCAGTTAATTTAGTTAATATCTTGTTTGTAATCCAGTGTTTATCGTATGAAAGGGTATCTCTGTTCAACGCACTCTAACTTCCTGGCGTATAAAAATAAAGCAACATAAAAACAGAGTTTAACTTTGTCCAACTTATCCTACCGATACTGTCACACATTTGTTTCCATTAAGGAATGTCTGCAGTTAACACCGAAGGATGAATAACGTTGTATATACCGTTTACAAGCTGCTACCTATGATTCAAGGTTAGATTTCCTCAGCTTTCATTTGACTGCTCTGTTTGGAGGAAGTTGGGTAAGGCTCCTCAGTAGTCTTGTGGACCACTACCTACTTTTGGCTCTTAATTCTTCCTTTTTACCTAATTTCTTCTGCAGGTAGTCAAATATACTATTTATTTTACAGTTACCAGGTTTTCATTATAGAAGCATTTGAGATTATTTAATGGAAGTGAGATTTTGCAGCAATCTTATATTAACTCCAGTATTCATAAGATTGTGCCAAAAGATGGTGACAGTGTGTTGACTTTCAGGAGCCAGAATTTCTGATGTATCAGGGACCCTAAAGACACTTATGTCAAACAGATATGATTTTGATTTGACAGTGGTCCATGTGTGTGTACAAGCTACTGAGTAAAACCCTGAGGGATATGCATCTCACTAATGTATGTAAGACCCTGATGTTGAGCAGAATCCTTCCTTCACCTCGAATGATAACAAAATACAGGGAAAACATTATTGGCTACAACAACTGTCTGCATAACATAGCTTGTTTCTTTCTAGAGGGATCTGGCATATGTCAGCATGGGAGGGGATGATAGACATTCACCCTTCCTTTGTCAAGGATGGTCTGCACCTCTTGTTTCAGGGCTTTTGCATACTGGCTAAACCCTTTGCTTATCCCACAGTGCCTTTTTAGGCAAAATCCAGCTAATGTATCTCCAGAGCAAACAAAACAAAATCAAGCACCAGACAATATCAAGGTGGCTCAGGTCATCTTTAGGAGTCTAAACAAATTGCCTAATACTGTGGCCCTGTTGCATTTGGAGCAAATACATGTGTGTTTGTTAGTACAGAAACTTGGTTTAAAAGTTCAGAAAATGTTCCCTTTATTCAAGGGTTTGGCAACTACCATGCCTTTCTGCCAGATGGTAACCGCATTTGAATATCCACATTTCATAGGGACAGCATCACTTCTAGGCAGATCGCTAGAGATCCGGAAACAGAACTGGCTGAGATCCTAATCATACTAACAGGACCAACTATTGGATCATAACATGTAATTCGACCACTGCCCCCATGCTCCAAGAAAAAAATTGTCAGCTTCCTAACTACACTGGATAAACTCCAAATCAACAGGAATTATGCTAGGAGACTTTCACTACCCAATAGTAAACTGCAATACCTATACCTCAATTGTAGCTGACACTCAAAAAAATATTTGATTTCATAAAACCTTCCTTGGCCAACTTTTCAAGGAAGCCACTAGAGTACAAAGCATTCTTGATTTGATCCTCACCAATATGGCATCAGCTATTGCTCCCAGTACTCTCTTATTGAGTTATATCCAATGACAGTTTTATAAGATTTTCCTTCAAAATCTCCAAGCAATTGGATGCAAACATCACAAAGTTCAGAGACTTCAAATGTGTGAATAGTCTGCAGTTCACGAGTCCTGTCCGAAAATTCAAGTGTAACTGTATAACCAAGAAAAATCAAGGTTAACATTAAAAAAAATTAAAAAAAGCACAACTAGGAATATGAAGGCATCCCATGAAATTACACTAGCATCAGTAGCTAGAAACAATTACAAATCCTTCCTTAGTTACATTAAAAAACAAATCCTAGAAAACACCCTGCTCTGCAAAATCTACTCCCCTACACTAGTAGCTGGTCTTTATGTTCAAATAATAAATCCTTAATAAAGTTACCAAATCCAACAATGTTGCTTGAGATTCCCTCTATTCTACATACATAAACAAATCTGGAACTCAACGATAGGACCCACAAGGTCAAAATAGGCCACCACCTCTGACAGCAGACCTGTCACTAGTGGTGTTCTGCAGTGATCTGTCCTAGGACCTCTACTGTTTCTCATCTACTTCTCCGAGATCCAGGCAAAGACTAAGGGCCTATGGCTGACTGTAAGTTGGGTGTTGTCAGTGACTCCCTAAATGACATTAACATACTGCAAGAGGGTATCTCAGCTACAAATAAATGGTGCTAAAGTCATGACCTTAATTCATTTTTTTGCGTTTAACTTATCATACCATTCGGCAGAAATAGTGTCCCTACTGATTACCACATCAACTGCAAACCCCTAAGCACACAACCCATGGTGAGAGATCTGGGTACTCAGATTGGCAGCAATCTCACATTCAACCATCATGTGGTAGCAGTGGTCAGAAAAGCCTTTTACTTGGTTCATCTCATAAGTAAAGGGATTGCATCCAGGAAAAAAGAGGTTATTACCTCTCTGTACTCCTCCCTCATTAGACTTATAATTGAGTATAACGCCCCGTTTGGTATGTACCTCTCCAAATACCTGCACCAACTGGACAGGCCACAGAAATACCTCACAAAGAGGTGTTCCGACACCTGTCTTATGCAGACAGGCTCAAATCACTATCACTTCCCTCGGTATTATACAGATTGCTCAGAGGTGATCTGTATCTCGCCTACAAGGCAATATTGGACCCTGCCCTACTAGAGATGCTCCATATCTGTAAGTCTAACTCCTTGCACATTACCTGCTCGATAGGCCTAAATCTGATATGCAACATCAACAAAACCTGCTGGAGAGACAGGTTTGTCTCCCAGAGGCTGCCCCATCTCTGGAATAGACTTCCCATACATGTCAAACAGAGTACTTCACTGACCTTTTTCTAGCACAACCTTGATGAGTGGATGGGAAACCACAAATTTGTTCCCGGGGTTCCACCTTTCCACCTCATTACCAGGGGTGACAGGTGCTAACTGAGGTTTCTTTTTTGGGGATAAACTATTGGCTAGGCTTGTAAGCTCCCCAGTGCCATTAGCCTAGTAACCTCCTATGATCCTATGAATTAATTGCCTGGAGATATGCAGACAACTACAAATGCTCTGCAGTTTAAAAAACAAAAACTCAAATCCCATTTATTGAATACAAAGTAATGCTTATGCACCAACCCTGGATAACATTTGAGTGACTTTTTACAACTCTCCCCTCACTATCCAATTCCTCTATCCTCTCTTCTCTTCTCTTATCTTCTCCGCAACATTCGTTCCTTCACAGTAATTATTCTGACTTATTCTTTTCCCCCAAAACTTCCAGCAACTTTTTGCAATTAGTAACTGGTCTATTTTCTCTTTATTATCTCTCCCTGATAATATATTATTATTTACCTGTGTTCTCTCTCCATAGCTATGCACATACATAAAGTATTTGGTAGATAGACATATCAATATCATCTATTATTAGAGTATAAACCTTAGTCTATATATGTAAAACTGATGTATTAAGAACTATGTGTTGCACTGTATCTGTGTTACTTCTCTGTTGTAATGTTTTGATTTTTTTACAAATGTCCTTCTGTAAATGTGGAGCTTTTCTCCCTGGGCCTCCATTGAAAAAGGAACTGTATCCAGTCGTACTTTCCTGGTAAACAAATGTAAAATAAATAAATTAAGAAACCAAGGAATAACACACAACATTGTTCAGAACTTAGCAAAAATGGTAATACCTACTTAGATCCCATAGATATAGGCACAAAATAGCAAGCAAATTCAATGCAAATTTCAGCCCTCAACAGTGATAGAAAGCCCACATTTCTAGGATTCATAGATTGTTTCTAGGCTAGCGGCCTGGGTGGGGGACCTTTCTAACCCTAGTCAAGTTTTCCAAAACAAATGATGATGTCCTATATCCAAATAGGACATAGAGGGCTAGGCATTTATAAGCTACCAGAGTCCATAAGGGACATGTGCGCCTGTCTCTTTTTATGTTGTGATGCCACTTCACAAAGGTGCACTCACTACTGACCCTGAAATCAACAGACCTATTAACCTGACCAGCCTCTTCTGCAAACCGTGGAACATATCATAACTGATATAATTAACTGATATCAAAAATCTTATAAGGCTTTACCCCAGCAGTTCAGCTTTGTTGTGGGTAGATCCTCTCTAATGAATATGGTCAACTTTTTTGAGACAGTAGCACAAGCTGTGTAAAGCAGACATGCTGTCCCTACAGCATGCCTTGTTCTAGTTAAGGCTTTTCACACTATACCACATGCTAGTATAAGAAACAAGCTGTACATAACTAGTGGATAAGAAATCATCTAAAGGATAGAACCTATCCAGTGAGGGTGGTTGATTCACCTTCAATAAAAAAAAAAAAAAAAAGTGACAGTGGTGTTCCTCAGGACTCCATGATGGGACTTCTACAATTTTATATGTACTTAACAGATCTCCAAATTACAAATGCGGGTCTCTGGTTATCCAGATTTGCAAATGATTTGGTATGTACCTCCCAAGACATCTACAACAACTGGAAAGGCCACAGAAATACCTCAAAGAGAGGATTACCGGCCTCAAACAAATGCCCTGCGCAGACCGTCTAAAAAAACTCCAGCTTTACTCTTGTCGCATATCGCCTACTCAGAGGCGATCTCTGCCAAACATACAAAGCTATGTCAAACCCAGAGCTGCTGGACATGCTCCACATAAAGAAATCCCAATCCCTCCGAGCTACACGCTCTAGGTACCTAAACCTTGTCACCACAATAAACAGAACATGCTGGAGGGATAGATTCCTGTCTCAGAGACTTCCCATACTCTGGAACAAACTACCTATCTATATTAAACAAACCTCCTCATTAGCACTCTTCAAGAAAAATCTTGATGATTGGATGGGAGATAGGAAATTCACCCCGGGGATCACTTCTGTGGCTCTGCTTGACAGGGGCACAGGAAAATAATTTTCTTGGGTGGCAAAAGCCAAGGTACCGTTTGGCTAGGCTTATTTAGGCTAATAGCCTAGTAGCTACCTATGAACCTATGACTACAAACTTGATGTCATCCTCTAGTCCCTCTCTGAAATGCAGAAGCTCTGGAACTCACACATGTCAACAACTCATGCTCATAAAAATTGGTTACAACTAAATCCTAAAAAGTTCAATATATCACATTTGATAAACAATCCTTTCATCCATCATATAGTATAAAACAATGCCTTGCTTCACAATGAAACCATGACGAGAGAACTTGGCCTATGCCTCAACTATTACATTGTTACAGTATGAAAGCTTTTTAACTGGCACATCTGATTGCAAAAGGTATTTCATCTAGATTCAAGGAAGTTCTTCCCCCTCTATATTCCACATTGATCAGACCTATTGTTGAATACAATTCAACATTTGAGATGTATCTTAGACATGGCAAGCAAATAAAACACTCCATGCTACCAAGAGGGGCTGGAAGCACTATCCCTATAGACACCTTTGGGGTGATCTGTGCCCTTCCATTTGGGACAAATATTTATTTTCCTCTTTTTTTTAAATGAGTTTAAATAGTTGGACTGGGGGGAGCAGTAAGTTAGCAGACCAGTATTCTAGGTTACCAGATATTATCCATTTTATGAGGAGGATTATGATGAACACTAGAATTCAGAGACGAATATAGATCATTTGGGGCAAACTTGTAGATTGGAATGGGTAAGCAGAGCATCCTGGATGAGTGAAGAATCACAGAAGTAATAATATGAAGCAAAGTGAAAAAGGCCAAAAGCAGGGATAAGGAGAAGTGCAGAGGCCACTCCCAGTAGTGTGCAAGGAAAAAAGGTTCCATGAAACTGATAGCATGCTTTGTGTGCCTGTATGTGTGTGTGTATATATATATATATATATATATATATGTGTGTGTGTGTGTGTGTGTGTGTGTGTGTGTGTGTGTGTATGTATATATATATATATATATATATATATATATATATATATATATATATATATATATACACACACACACACACACACACACACACACACACACACACACACACACATATTGAGAGACGTGTGTGTGTACATATATATCTATAGCTATATCTAACTTGTAAATACAATGTCGGCCTGTCTGGAATAACTTTTCTCTTTTAGCTTTTTTCTTTCCTCTTCCAGCTGTATAAAGTTAAATATAATGGTCGTCCTTGCTATCTGTATCACAGCAGCTGCAGAATTCAGTCCAAGTATGGCTGTAGTACACTTGTTCAGCAATTTCTTCATTTTACTCAGTTTATATTCAGTCTATTTGGTATAGACCAGTTTTGTCATGTGTAATACAAAGAAACAACATTGCTGCAAAATGGCACAGGGGTAACCTCAAGAACAGGGTCTAGCAAACCTATTGTGCTTATTAATTTGCTGTTGCATTGAGACTAGGTCTAAGGAATTTAAATTTTAATAGGTATTTCACCACTGAAATTCCAAGAGCTTTACTTTATTAGTATATTTGATATCAAGCCATCTGGACTTGATTAATAAATTGAGACCATAATGATATTGCCTCTAAAAGACAGCTGTCAAAGAAGCATTATGTGAATTTTGAAGAAATGAAGTAAAACGTCACCATGCCTAATGACTAGCTATAGAGGTTAAGCTAATTGTTTTCTGTAATGAGTCTGCACACAACTGCATTTAAACTGGCATTTTACTTCTTATTACATATAAGTTTCTCTGAACACAGAGTTATAATCCCATCATACTCACAAACTCTTAAAAGCAAATGAATTGACATTCACTTTTTTCTACCTGTAAATAATAATGTATTTTCATTTTTGAGTATTAGCAGGCCAAGATTTATGTAAAAGGTTGCAAATAAGTTCATAGGTAGGTACTAGGCTATTAGCCTTAGGGCCTATACAAGCCTAGCCATAACAATTCCCTGGTTATTGTTTCCCACAAATATTTACTTTCCTGGACCCCTGTCTAGGAGGGCTACTGATGTGATCCCCGGGGTGAATTTTCTAGCTCCCATCCAATCGTCAAGGTTCCTCTTGAAGAGAGCCATTGAGGTGCTCTGCCTGACATGTATGGGTAGCCTGTTCCAGAGTATGGGGAGTCTCTGGGTCAGGAACCTATACCTCCAGCATGTTCTATTCATCGTGATGACAAGGTTAAGATCCCTGGAGTGTGTGGCTCGGAGGGATTGATACTGGCAATATCCTTGGGATCAGTATATCTAGTGCCATTCTGTTGTAGCTCAGAGCAGATCTGAGTATTGCCATTTAGACTCTTGAAATAGCTATAGAATGCCTTGTGGTTATCTTTGGAATCTTTGGCAATTTTGTTTTCGTAACTAGAATCCAAATAAATCTCCACAGTTCCAATTGTAAATGTAATAAATCCAATACGCAGTTCAAATGACAATAAAACACTCAATATTAATTAAAACAAAAAACAACCGGTAAGCGCTTTCATTCACAAAGAACTTCATCAGACCTGGTTGTCACACATACAAAATTCACATTTATAGTTTGCTCAAGTCACATGAACCAAAACATTAGCAGTATTTTAACCCTGTCTTACATAGCACTGCTTTAAAGTTTTCCATATCATTCATACCTGGATCTGTACCTGTGTTTAGCCTCACTTGCCAAGCATATTCTTTCCAGTTTAAATCCACTTGTGCATCCCATCTCTTGTCTGCATTTAAAACTTGGTCAATAACAGTAAAACTACTTTAACTTTGTTATGACAACAACATGTCTTGCTAGGGCATTAGTTACATCCAGTTTTTCAACTGCCCTCAGGTGCTCATAAATTCTGTGATGGAAGCTACGTATAGTTCTTCCTATGTAAAAGACATTGCAAGAATTGCATAATACTAGATAAACAATGAATTTAGACTTGCAATTGTAATTCCCCTTGATATTAATAGTAAAGTCCCAAGCCTTTACTACTGTTTTGTTCCCCAGTACCAAAAACTTACAATAATTGCAGTCTTCACATCTTGACATCCCATTATGAGTAATAGGAGTATTACATTTTTGGTTTCTAAAAAATCCTTAAGACTTTTCCCTCTTTTTGTGACAAAAGTGGGATTCTCATATAAAAAAGCACCTAACTTTTGGAAATTCTTCAAAAATTTCCAATTATTTGTGATAATCTGCTTAATACTGTACATAGCTACTGAATTTTCCAATGTACAACTCAGATTATAATCTACTCCTTCACTATTCCTTTCAACATCCTTTATTGTCCCTTTCTTCCTCACAGCTTTAATTTTATCTATTGTTCCACTTATTACCCCAAAACGGTAGGCCCCACGGGCGGCTAGTGCTATTGGACTGCAGCCCAAAAGAAAATAATAACCGCAAGTCTTGGAACATCGTGCATGCGCACTTGCAGCATTTCCGATATTCGGACTGCTGGTGAACCAGTCTGGAGCATGCGCACAGAATCCAGACTGTCTCCACCAGCAGTGCGGATTTCAAAGACAACATGCACATCTACATTTTGCCAGCAGTCTATGCAGTCAGAACTGCATAGACTGCAACGTCTGCAGGCAGGGTGGTCTCACGGGACAGATAGGATGAGCCTTGGGTTCTCTTGTGGGAAGGGCTTGCCTATTGCATGGATTAACAGCTCGGCCGGCGATGATGGTGCTGGAATGGATTGTACAGCTCGGAGCTTGCTTCTTTTAATGGACATTGCAGGTAAGTGTGTGTAGGAATGGACTGTACAGCTCAGTGACTGTGTGTGTGTGTGTGTGTGTGTGTGTGTGTGTGTGTGTGTGTGTGTGTGTGTGTGTGTGTGTGTGTGTGTGATGCCCCAGGCAATACATGGTGGTGGGTAGAGAATAAGACTTGAACCCTGGGCCCAAATGGCAAGAGCCTGAATTCCCTACCCCCACCATTTGTAAATAAAATGCAGATTTTTGCCTCATATTTGTTCTGTTCCTCATAAACTGTGGTTTCTATATGTTTGTTTCTCAACACAGCCAGTTGCGCAGTGGTGCAGTAGTACCATTGTTGCCTAACAGCTACAGGTTGTCTGGTTTGATTCTTGGCTGGGGTGCCTCCTATGTGGAGTCTGCATGTGCTCCCTGTGTTTGTGTGGGTTTGCTCTGGTGTCCTCTCATCTTACAAAGACATGTCTGGAGTGTTTCTTCCTCTCCCAAAAACTGGCTTTTGTTTCAAATTAGACTTTCCTGGTTAACAAATGTTAAATAAAAATGACAAGCACTGGAATTTCAGACTTCATATTCTTCAGAAAGTACATGGTAAAACAAAACCTATTATTATAGCAAGTTTCTAAGTTTATAAGATGGATATTTGAAATTTGTCCCTATTTTTGGGACTGTATTCCCCCATTATTGGCTTTATCCAGGTTTTTTGTGCCAAGGTTGAGAGCTATGGTGATAACTGAACTCACTGAATATGTTTGGGGTCTGTATTCCCACATTACTGGATTTGTCTGTGTTTTTGCTAAGAGGTTGAGAGGTATGGTGAGAACTGAATTCACTGAATATGTTTGGGGGCTGTATTCCCCCATTATTGGCTTTGTTCAGGTGTTTTGTGCTAAGGTGTTGACAGCTATGATGAGAACTGAATGTAGCCATTTAAGTTTCAGTCTTTCTCTTTCATAAAATAGATGATTGATTTGCCATAGTGGTATGTTGCTCTGACTGTTTTGCACAGGGTCCTGGGTTCAATGCTTGGCAGTGAAATGTATGGTGGTAACACAGCATCTTATTCTAGCAACTTTCCAACATTATACAAGTAATGTTTAAAACGTGTCCCTGTTTTTTGGTCTTTTGCCCCCCCCCCTTAAATTTTGGCTTTTTCCAGATTTCTTGTGCTACACAGTTCAGAGATACAGCTGAGTGTCAAGAAGCTGAGAGCTGCAGGGGAACAAAAGTTTAGTGATGCTTATGCTGAGTTTGCTTTCATTGTTAATAGCACAACAGGTAGTGTACTTGCTTTTGATGCAGAAGGCTGTGGGTTCTACTCCCACAGTAGGTAGATGCATTGCTGATACTGTACTGTATTGTAAAGGGGGTGGATGCTGCAGTCATTTTGCTGAAGATACCTAGTAACTCTGAACCTGTTATCAGTTTGCCATCCATTCCCTATTGCAATATTACTAGCTTATCATTGTTAATGAAACATAGGCAATTTATTCCTCAAGGGCAACAGACACTTTATTTGTAGCTGAAACAACAACATATAAAGTTGTTTGCTAGCAGCAACCTGTTCATTAGTTACAGATTTCTTTAATGTGGGATTATTTAGATGACTTTTACTTCTTCAGAGTTTGTGCATATTTACTGATACTGGCGGACTGTAGAAGTTTGAGTAGATGTTTATGATAGAAATGTTCTGAATTGGGCAGTTTTGTCATTATTGGTGCATGCATTTTGTTTCATTGCTTACTGGAAAAATGTTCAAAACAAATTTAAAACGCCCTCTACAGCTGTACTATATTGTACAAGGAATATAATTTAATAAAATCAGAAATGTGTATCAAAGACCACGTGTATGTTTCATGTGCAAGGGGTCTGTGATTTGAAAACAGCCCAAAGTTAATCTTTATCTGTCACTGGCAAAATGTAGTTTCTTTGAATGTGGGTTTCAATGAATGTGAGTTTCAAGGGCAGAGAAGTTTTAATGCCAAGTCTGTTTTCATTGTGAAATTGCATTGCTTTGGTTAGCAGATGTCTTAGTGTTTGTGCTGTAAAATGCAAAATAAAACTTTCAAATGAAGTCCAAATCATCGTAGAAGTAAAGCAGTATGCACATTAGTGTTTATGGTAAATGGGGTGAAATAGCCAAGTAATGGTTCATTGGAATAGCTGAAGGGGGGAGGCTCCATTCGACCATGATTTTGTGAGGGGGGAAGGGTGGCAAACTCAAAAACAGTTTAGGCTGAACTATACCTCCCAACTGTCCAGATTTTCACAGAATGAATAGATTTTTGCTTCTTATTTTTGGTTTGTTCCTCATTAAATGTGTGGTTTTCTGGCAAATAATTTAGGAATTAAGTCACTAAATAATGACAGACACTGAGTTTCAGACTTCATAACCTTCAGAAAAATGCATGCTAAAGCAAGACCTGTCTGTCAACTGTCTCAGTTTATACAACAATTTTTTGTACTGTTTATAAGTATATTTGGCCTTGTCCAGATTTCCTGCATTAACAAGTTGAGAGGTATGTGCAAATAAATTGCTTTAAATAATTAGGCATATCCAAACCTCTGAACTGTCCCCGATTTTTGGTTCAAAATGTTGCTCTTCCCCTAATAATCCCGTCGCAAAATGACAATTTTGGAAGAAAATGTGGAGGGTTTACAATTAAGAAATAACTGTAATAATCAGAGTTATAGATTGCTTTTATTTCAGAAATGCATGCAGATTATTTTATTTTATCAGCTGCTCATGTTAGCAGTACTAATATTAAAAATGTGTCCCTTCTTTGACAGTTTCCCAGCTGTATTGTGTGGCTATTTTATATTTTTGCATCACATTATTGGTCCATTTTTCATAAAATTGTGTTTTTTGGCAAATTAGTAGCAAATCATTAAAGACTGAAGTTAGAAAACAGTGACAGACATTTGTGTTTCAGACTTCATACCCTTCAGAAATTCATACTAATGCAAGACCTACTACTCTATTACCTTTCTAAGTGCAATATTTAAAATTGTCCTTATTTTTGGGCCTTGTCCCACTTCTATGTATGGCTTTGTCCAGATTTCTTGCTCTGAGGTTGAGAGGTATGACAAATGTGTCAGGGCCATCACAGTCAGCCAGAGACATTTCAAATTGTGACATACTTGTTGCACCCCACTGCCTCATGCAGTGAGACTCTGGATGTGTCCAAGCAAGGCAAGGAGCAGTTATGCAGTGTAAATGTGCAGAGTATCCCCCTATCCAAGGTAGACACAAGTACTACTTTTATTCTGTCCTTGATTTTGCAGAATGTTCTGGTTTGTCATATTTTATACTGTTGATTTATGCTTATTATTACTCAGAAAGTGCCTGTTGCTCTGTGTTTAAGTAGCAGTGCTTTAATGACCATCAGGTAAGCTTGTCTGAGACTGTAAGATCCAAGTAAGCTTTAATAAGCATACTGTTAAAGAATTGCCAACAGTGAAAGCCTTTCTGTTGCCATGCAGAGAATACTTAACTAGGTAATGTATAAGCCTTGGGGATTGAAATGCATATGGCAGTATTTGTAATAAAGGACAGGATTACATTATTTTAAGAAGCTCATTACATTTGTTGGAGACTTGCAGTCATCTTTGCAGGCTTTAACTTTAAACTAAACAGAATGCCAATCTATCATGTGTGGTCCATAACCAGTGCAGTAATCCTTTAAGCAATGTATCTTGAGCTTGTTTCTTGTTTTCTTTTCATTTTTTTATTTTGATCATGTTCTCCCATGAAACAAGTAGATAGTTGTTGTCAGGCAGCAGGTCTTTTTTGGATAAGAAACATTTTTACAAGTGGTGTATCACAGAGATTGCTACTTTCAGCATGTTATTTGGTACTTTAATAAAGCTGAATATAAATTATAATTAGAACTGCAGTGCAAGGAGAAGTGGTTTGAGTTGAGTGCTGCTTGTTTTTCTTGTACTTGGTTTTGACTGGCATTTCAGTAATGTATTTAAAAAGTAATTTATTTTTTCATGCCTCACAGCCTCTTTGTTTCCATCTAGATATTAAGTAAGCTGTCATGCAGCTAATGCATTGAAATATTATTCTATACTTCACATTGTCTTGATTAGACTCTCATAATGATGGTTTGGCACCCAGGGCAGCGTATTTAATTAAAGTTGCAGGTTTTGTGGTTTTGAGCATAGCTCCTCCCCTTTCTAGTTGACCACACCCCTTCACATTGGCCCCACCCATTTAGCTGTCTCCTGCAGTCCCCTTCGATTTGAACTCACCAGCTACCACTAGTAAACCCTGATTAAAAATGTTTTTCTTAACATCTCACATTCTTCCAAAACGTACTCGTCTTCATCAGTGAGTCTATTTATTCTGTCAAGCTGACCAAACACAATATTATTTTTCAAGCTCACACTAGGTAAACTGCTATATTCCAAGTAGCTGTTACTCTAGACATCTTTTTTAAAAATGTTAACCAAGATTTTTCCCCCTTTCTTGTACACAGTCAGATCCAGGTAATTCACACTAATTCTACTTTGTTAAAAGAAAACTTTAAATAGCTTGTAACAGAATTTAAATATTCACAGAATTTCAACAATTCCGACTCAGAACCTTCCCATAAAAAATAAAAAAAAAATCATCAATAAAGCATTTGTAAAAATAAATATTGCTAGCAAATATAGAATAAAAAATAAATTCTCTTTCCCAACTAGTCATGAACAAATTGGCATAGCTCAGGGCCGTAGCTGGCCCCATAGCCACACCTTTATTTTGTTTAAAAAAATCTGTTGTCGAAACTAAAAAAATTGTAAGACAATAATATCTAAATGTTCAGCAAACAGACTAATCTCCTCACCATTAAAATCAGGACAACCCCTCAGCACTCCTGTAACCCTCTCAATTCCTTCTTCATTAGGAATTGCAGTGTACAATGAACATACATCAGCAGTTACTAACCACGTATTATCTCTCAGAGAAACATTCTTCACACTTTCTTTAAAATCAAAGAAATCCTTAATATATGATTCAGCTAAAATCACTGCTTTTTGCAAGCATCTATCTACATAGATAGCCATAGACTCAGTTTTACTACCACCATTGGCCACTATAGAACTAAAATTTGGTGAATCCAAGTTCATATGTATTTTGGGAAGGCCGAAAAACCTTCCCAGCTTGGGTGTACTCACACAAAAGTAACCAGCCAACTCATTGCTGATTCTTCCTTCAACTAATCATTCTTCAATCAGTGAGTTTATAAAATTAAAACATTTATCTATATCAATCCAATTCACTACTACATAAAAATCAGCATCAGACAATAACTCAAAGATGATATTTTTATAAAAACTATAGTCCATGACTACCATTGCATTACCTTTGTCAGCCTTAGTGATATAAATATCTTTATCATCCACTAACAACTGCAAGGCATCCTTCTCAGTCTTAGTCATATTATAAATACAATTTGTGTTGTGTTTATTCAACAATCCCGACTTCTTTTTCGCATGTAAGCAAAAATACTTCTAACTCTGGCCTTAACGGGGGATTAAAAACACTTGTTTTTTTTAAAAACAATGTTGTTTATATGCCCTGCCTTGAAAAAGACATTTCAGATTAATCCTTTCTGCACATTCCATGCTCTTGTTCCTTACCGGCAGCAACACTGTTCGTTCCTGTTCATATAAAGGTTCCCTTTGAAATTTTTGTTGCTGTTGTTGAATTTCTTTTGACCTTTGTTGTGAAAAAATTTATTTTTCTGACCATAGCCTTGTTGATTCTGTCCCCATGACTGTTTTTTGGACTCCCAAGCTTGTTATTGGCCGACCACCTGCGCCCAGCTCCTTGTTCCTGTTCCTCCATCTTGGAAGATTTTATGAGGGATCTTAGCTTTCTACTGAGGGTGATGCAGGAGTTTTTTGAATCCTGGGTTCTTCCTCTTTTCCGAAATAGTTTCCTCCTTCTGCAGTATGCTTATCCTGTTTCAAAAAGGAAAGAAATAAACATTCAAAGAGAGGCTTGGATGGTCCAGTGGTGCAGCAGTAGCTATTCAGTTCTTGGCTGGAGTGTCTTCTGTGTGGAGTCTGCATGTCCTCCTTGCATTCGTGAGAGTTTACTTCAGGTGCTCCAGTTTCCTCCCACGTCACAAAGACATGCAGCTGGAGTGTTTCTCCCTGAGCTTCCGCTGAAATTTGGTTTTGTTCCAAGTCAGACTTTCCCAGTAAACAAATGTTAAATAAATAAATTATATTTTGAGCAAAGGAACTGTAACTTAATTAAGAAATATACAAGTTTCAAAGCTAAAAAAAAACTGTACAGCTATCAAAATTTAGTATAGTCAAGTGCAATTCAAGGTGTGTTTGAGTACTTTTACATTATTATTATTAGTAGTATTAGTATTATGTTACTAATCTTAGATAGAAGCCAGTATTGATTTAATCTGGCCAGGAGGTGAAAGGTATACTGACTTATAAAAGGAGCTGTTAATATAATTGGAGGAACTAGTAATATATTTTTTTGAACTAGTTATATGTTTTTTTCCCAAAAGTGAGTTTATGCAGTGTCATTTTATTAAATAACATTGTGTGAATGACATTTAGAGAAAAGAGTTTTAATAGTGCATTAACCTTAAGTTTGATTATAATTAGCTGGATTGT